>NW_019384392.1:615946-766287 GCF_000671375.1 Centruroides sculpturatus | reverse complement strand
TTGTAATATCACACTTATTACATAAATTTAACATAATCTTCAATACTTTTTCTATAGATAAGATAAATAATTCAAAATTTGACATACAAGGTATGGTACTTATCAAATTATTTAAAAAAAAAAGTTTATTATGATATAGTATTTAGAAGACAAGATGTTATCAGAATAACACAAATTGATATCTACGTTAAAATTAATTTGATTGATTAACGTTAAAACAAGTAATATGAATATTTAAATTATTAAAAACGAATGGCGATTAGGTTAATTTAAACCATGTTCTTGTCAAAAACAAAATGTATAAATACTAGCTAAATTTTAATGTAAAGCTTTATCAAAATGTAAATTTTATACTATGTAACAATATTAAATTTTTCTATTTGTAGATACATATAATCATTAAAGGTCAATGTATTCAATAGCATTTGATTAATATAGCTTGAACAGAATCAAAATCCTAATTATCTTTTCTGTAGTCCCAATATATACATTTTATACAACAGTCAAAATAACATATAAGAGCTATTTAGAGTCAAAATAGCATTTAATGTAAGAAGACAGTCTGCTGAAACATTTCCCAAACAAAGTTTAACCACTAAATGCTTTTGAACTTATTAAATCTGTAGTTAAATATCATTACAAATGTTTTACAGACTGTCAAACTATATAAATTTCACATGTTTAGAAAATTAAAAGTTACTTCAATTGTTACGGACTTTAATATTTTCAATTAATAAATTTGGAATTATAGTAGTATATAAATGATATTAATGTGTTAAAATAACTTGATTATATTTAAATTCTTTGAAATTTTTTTAAAAATAGATAATGGCATATATATTTTTAACTTTAAAACCAAATGGAAGGAATACAAATAACTTTTATACATATTATATTAAGAATGAAATATTTCAACAGATCATTGACGTTAAAAGTTATTATTCATCTAATATTTGCAATTACAATAGTCTATATATAAAGTATAAAATTATGCAAACTGAAAAATATATTTAAAATTTCATAATAAAGATTTCTCAATTTATTTATCATAATCTATAATAAATGGAAACTATAAAACATGCTAATTTGACAAATTTATAAAATATTTTATAAGAATATTTACTAAGTGATTGCATAAATAAAACTATGCTATACAATTTAAGGATAAAAAAAAAAAAAAAGAAGAAAACTTGATAACAGAAGCTTCAACAGTTGGATAATAGCCAATGAAAAGTTTCAGTAATGAAATTAGAGGAAATTCAGTTTTTAAATGTATCAGTAGCAGTCCTTTACTACATAAAAATCTTCAAAGATTATTAATTTGAATATAAATTATTTTATAATAATTTCTCTCTATTCATTAATTATTCACCTAGCTTAGGTCATTGTAAACTCTAACTTTTAATTATATTTTAAAATATTTTGATAAAAATGATATTATAAATATACAGATGTATTTTTATAGTGTCATTCAATATTATTTTCGGTAACCCGTCTACAAGAACTAATTTTGTGATATATTTTAATAATTTTATTAAAATACTAGTTAATATTGATTATAAGGATAATGTGAAAGCATATATAGTAAAATTAAAACTAAGTTATGTTTCTACTAAGTGTATAATTTCATTAACTTAAAGTCTATTAGATAAATTGTTTGTCCACCTCCTGTATAAAATTTTATACCAATTAGATATAATTAATTATTAAAAAACAATTATGTAATGAATTTCAACGAGATAATTTAACTTTAAGCAAAAAATTAGAGCCTAACTTATATAACATAACAATATTTTAACTTGTTTTTTTTTATAATTAGTAGAATTAATTGCAAAATAACTTTTATAATTTATTACATTTTCAGGTTTATAAATTCATCTAAATTTTTATAAAATATTGTTATATTTATGAAAAAAATAGTTTAATGCATGGTGTAAAAATCGACTGCATTAATACTTTTTGGTCAAGTTCATTTACGGTTTATAAGAAGGTGAGTGTTAAGAATTTTATTTTGGAAGCAGTAGAAAACTCTTTTGAGTATTTCCTAACAATTTTAAAGTTTATTTAATTTTTGGTTATTTTCTAATTGAACCAAAACAATGATAGGATTATCAGGAATAAAGTTAACCATCTGTTGTGACTATATACAGACTGAATCCATTTCAAAGAGGAAGTAATACAAGGCCATACACATAAATAATGACACTTAGAAAAATAATCAAGGTTATTATTTACATATGTATAACTAAAGAAATTGGTTCTTATGTAGAAGAAAATGGATAATACCAATCTTGTGTCATCTTTTGAAAGAAATAGTATCCGTACCAAAGAAACAATGATAAAAGTGTCCATTAAAGATATTTTATCCTAATTTTTCTGTTGTAATATCACACTTATTACATAAATTTAACATAATCTTCAATACTTTTTCTATAGATAAGATAAATAATTCAAAATTTGACATACAAGGTATGGTACTTATCAAATTATTTAAAAAAAAAAGTTTATTATGATATAGTATTTAGAAGACAAGATGTTATCAGAATAACACAAATTGATATCTACGTTAAAATTAATTTGATTGATTAACGTTAAAACAAGTAATATGAATATTTAAATTATTAAAAACGAATGGCGATTAGGTTAATTTAAACCATGTTCTTGTCAAAAACAAAATGTATAAATACTAGCTAAATTTTAATGTAAAGCTTTATCAAAATGTAAATTTTATACTATGTAACAATATTAAATTTTTCTATTTGTAGATACATATAATCATTAAAGGTCAATGTATTCAATAGCATTTGATTAATATAGCTTGAACAGAATCAAAATCCTAATTATCTTTTCTGTAGTCCCAATATATACATTTTATACAACAGTCAAAATAACATATAAGAGCTATTTAGAGTCAAAATAGCATTTAATGTAAGAAGACAGTCTGCTGAAACATTTCCCAAACAAAGTTTAACCACTAAATGCTTTTGAACTTATTAAATCTGTAGTTAAATATCATTACAAATGTTTTACAGACTGTCAAACTATATAAATTTCACATGTTTAGAAAATTAAAAGTTACTTCAATTGTTACGGACTTTAATATTTTCAATTAATAAATTTGGAATTATAGTAGTATATAAATGATATTAATGTGTTAAAATAACTTGATTATATTTAAATTCTTTGAAATTTTTTTAAAAATAGATAATGGCATATATATTTTTAACTTTAAAACCAAATGGAAGGAATACAAATAACTTTTATACATATTATATTAAGAATGAAATATTTCAACAGATCATTGACGTTAAAAGTTATTATTCATCTAATATTTGCAATTACAATAGTCTATATATAAAGTATAAAATTATGCAAACTGAAAAATATATTTAAAATTTCATAATAAAGATTTCTCAATTTATTTATCATAATCTATAANCTTTAATTTGTCCCTCTCCCCGCGGGGGAAAACAAACGAACATTTACATTTTTATTTATATAGATATATGTAAACATAATTTATATTGATTTTATGGTTTTATCTTATAGTTAGATATTATTGTATTTTAAATTAATTCCTTTTTAAAAATTAAAAATTTAATAACGCGTGAAGTGAACTAAGCTTTTAAACTTCCAACTAAACAGCCAGACAAGTCAGTTAAGATTTGGTGTTAAGAAGATAAGAAGAAGCAAATTTATAATATTCAATATATTTTTTATTAAATTAATATAAAATAACTTATCTTTTGTGAATTCATATAGTTATAGTATATTTCTACTAACAAATTCGTGGGTGTAGCGCCATAACTTTTGATACAGTTATCTAAAATTGCCTTTTTATCAAGCGTTGAGCAGTGAGTGAACGTATTCAGCATTTTTTCCTTCGATATATTTTTCTTCTTCGTATCTCTAGATCGTACACAAAAACCATCTTTTCTAAATCTACGATGAGACTGAACTAAAATATGCGCTAATTCAGCTACACATGTATGCACTTCGCCTCGACAGACTGTTTGCATTAGTGAGCGCGTAATGACGATCAGCCGATCAATCAGTGGCTCGATTAAAAATTGCATGTCAGCATTTTGCCTTAAAATTCTATTAAATTCGACGAAATTTTCACACTTTAAACGCACTTTAAATTAATGATTTATAAATTAAAGATATTCTTGTTTATCATTTATTCAAATAATTTTAACAGATTTATATTAATTCATACTAAATTATTTTGAAAATTGATTAATTTTAGTTATAAAATATTGTTTTGAAACTTAATATTCAAAGTTTATAATTATAAAATTTGTTGGTCTACTAAAACTAAATTTGTATTTAGTAGAAAATTTCTTAAACATTACCTATTTACTAATTTACTAAACTTATATAAATTTGTGAAATTTTATGAAACTAAAAAATATCCTTTTTTTTACTTTTAACTTTTCTCTTCCTTTAAATAACATCGGAATTCAAACTATTTACAAAAAATAATTTACTATTTACATTTATTTATTAAATAACAAATAACTTCCAGTTATTATTTGAACTAGGCATCCAATAATTGAAAGAAACGATGGCTCACGTAGAAATTTATACTGTATATAAGATAAAATGGGATCTGAATCCAGTCTGAATGGACATAATTGATATGCTAGAGTTTATAATTTATGCTATTTGTTTATTATCATTAAAAATGTTTATACTATGTAATGTTAATTACTTAATTTATAATTATCATTCAGAAAACAGTGATGAATGGAATAAGGAATAATAGAAGTAATCTAATAAAAATTTCCACAAATATAGAAATTTCTAACATCATCAATTATCAGATATCGCGGGTAAAAAATATTAATTCTCATAAACATTAGCACAAAGATGACAGTTCTGAAGTTAAAAATAATCGATATGCTTGAATATTTATTGAATGAAATTTTAGTTAGGATTAGTACTGACGAGATGCTGATGTTGTCTAGTGTTTGAAATAGTAAATTCTTCAAAAGTATAGCACGATGAAAACTATTTTATGAAATTTTATTTTATCTAACTTTACTGTAATACGTGTCATTCGATTCAACACGAAGAAAAATACATGCTGTTTGGTCGTATTATTTATTTATTTAGCGTATGGCTACACATCTAGTTAGTAAAAAGAACAAAGCAAATAAGAACACAAATCATACTAGGGCCCTTATAAGGGCCTTTGTAATGAGGAGATATATAAAGTTTAGTTAATTGAAAAGTTCGGTTAAAAAGATGTGTATTGTCCAGGAGATCCTAAGGATTATTTGGATGCCATAAGTTGCTAGTTTATTTAGTTCACGAACAGACGTTATCCAGGGTGCACCACGAGGAGACGAACTAGCTTTACATCCCTTTGGTCGTAATATAAACCTTTAAACATCTTTAAAAGAACATTTTCTAAAGGTTATCCTGGTATGTTAAAATTTCCATTCAAAAATTATTAAATATATAAATTAATTAAAAATAAATAAATTCTACATATAAATAAGATATAAAAATAATTTATACTTAGACCAACATCATGAAAAGTATTGATAAAAGTACATAAATATCCCAAAACTTTAAAACATGTTTTAATAATTGATCACTAAATTTTATAATAATTTATCTTGTATTATACAAAGCAACTTGATTATTAATTAATTAAAAGATATGTATCTTCCACTAATAGTACAACCAAACCAGTAAAAGTTTTATTATTAATTTACAATAAATAGAAAAAAAAAAAAATTAAATATATATTTTCAATTGTTGAAAATTTGTAGATTCATATATATGCAAACAAACTAAATATACAATATTACAAACTAAAATATTAAATAAACAAATTAATCTTTGTTTCATATTTGACAAATATGATCTTATATTTAAAGAAAATTTATGAGTTAACTTTATAAACTTTATATTTATATAAAGAAAATTATTTTTTTATAATTTTTAAAGTAATTCTTACAAGAAAAAAAATGTTTACATATGTCTATATACAGTATAATACTTTCAAAAATTTCTTAATTAAAAACTTAATCCTATTATTGTAGTAATAAAACATCTATAATATTGATATATATATGTTTAAAATTATTTATTACTGAATTAGTAATTTTTTGTTTCTAAATCTATATTCATATAATATTTAATAGATTTTAACCTTTTAAAAAATAACTTTACAATAGATAAATCAAGCTTTTTGGTTTAAAACTTCATATTAACTGCTTTAATATAGTTGAATATGACGTTTATTACATGTTGTTATAATGACAGTCGTGTATTATATTGATCTTTAAATAATCTGTCTTATATTAGATAAATATATCCACTAAATATATAATTAATTATATAATTGTTCTATTAATAACTTAATTAACAAGCATTTTGTAGTAATATTAAATGAATACAAGTACATAAAAGTCTAAACTGATAGTAAAATTAAAAAATTAATAAAACAACACATTCAATCTCACTTATGTTATTGAAGAGAGATAAAAATTATTAATTAGACAGTAATTTTATATTGAAATATTTTTATTTCTCTACTTAGTAAAACCATTTAAAAATTATTACGTTAAAATTTCCATTTTCACTTCTAATTCAATAAAATCTAAACTTTTTTAAACTGTGTTAAAACTATTTTTAACTGTAGGCCAAAAAAGTCTTTATCACTATTAATAGATGTAGATTTATTATAAATTACAATTTTGATTTTTCAATGAAACATTATTATTTATCTGAATTTATAGAAAATTTAATAAACAGTTGTCAATTTTGTTTCTGCTGTACAGTACATTACCAATTGAATGAATTCTCAAGTTCTAGAAATTTCATAAAAATCAAGCAATATAAGATTAGATTAGTACATAATAAAGAATATCAAAAGCAGTTTTATAAATCAAATGTCACTTTACATTTTAGTAAATGAAAAAATTTTATCCAATATGTATTCATTATAAAATGATAAATTATAAAATTATCACAAAACAAATATAATAATTATTATTAATCTTAAAAATTATTTTAATAAAAGAAAAAACAAAGTTAATAGCAGAAACACTATCAAAAGTAATTTCGATAATTTTGTATACAACAATCAAAAGTAAATAAGTAAAATACTTATTTTGAAATTTAATTTTTATGATAGATAACAACCATATAATATACAATAATCTGTGCAAATACTATGTCATCAACTTCCACTATCTGTAATACTTATCACGTGATTCCCTAACTTAGTTCCACTAAAATAAGATCTCAGAAACAGATTCTGAATATCGGAAAGAATATCATATCTTTTAATATAATAAATGACATTATATTTCAACTTCACATGTATGGAACTAAATATTAAAGATACACAATTATCTAAGTTGGAAGCACCATTCAAATTTAATATATTTTTTTCTTAAATGCCACATCAAAACTTATGCAATGTGGTCCTTTAAGAAATTTGATATGAATTAAATGACATGAGTGTTATTAAAACAAGAACTATAAAAAAAGAAAAAACAAAGTTATTCTATAAGGACAAAAGTAGACATATTTATTTCATAGGCTAGTGTAACTGATGATACTATTACATAATGATGTAGTAAACAATGTCTTGGAATGAAGAATCATTACAAACAAATATGAAAAATATAATTATTATGATAAAAACTTTTATAAAACATTCAATATTCTATAAATTAAAAATAAATTTCTTAACAAAATTAGCATACAAAGTTACAAATTCAACCACCCAACTACACCTTAAGTTGGAGAGAAAATTTATTTATTTATTTTTGGCCCATTTGATAACCTGAGGATGGCCTATAGAATAGGCTGAAAACTTTAGTTACATTTAAATAAATTTTCTCGGCAACTTAAGGTGTAGTTGGGTGGTCTGTTATTTGCCAAGTGTGTTTTGTCAATTACAAATTAATTTCTGAAAAATGCCAACACACACATACTGTTACAATGTTGTATAGTAGTATTAAGAGGCTATTCACAAAAATCTGCAACTCAAAAGCCACTTTTATCATCATCATCATCAGTTGCAAAAATGTATTTTGGATTGAAAAAAGTCATCAAACCTGTATATAATTTAACACAAAAAATGAATAACTCAAAATGTTAGTAAATTGATAAATTACATTACCTATACAAGTTATTTACAAGAAATAAACTGTATTTTTTATTGAAAACATATTAATTTTTCAGTTTTTCATAGAAAATTCACAAAATAAATAATATAAATACAAATTAATATAAAAAAAACATATACTGTATAGTTTTATGAATTGTTTCCTGAGAATTTCTAATATTGCTGCAAGGAATGAATAAATTTATAAAAAAGTTATATCCTATAGAAATATAAGGATTTAAGGATCCCATAAATAATACATTTTATCAATTAAATATAAAAATATAATTATAAATACTTTATATCATACTTTAAGCCATTAGATGGATAATTGTTTTGGCTTGACAATCCTACAAAAGCATATCCATAGAGTTATACAAGTTTACTTTTAAGCTAGGCATTTTTATAATTAATTTTTAAGTAATTAACGTTTAAATATAATGAACTAATCGTATTTTGTGTTTAGAATAAATTAGACAGAAGCGAAAGCAATAGAACTTAAGTAATGTTATCGTAGAAAGATACCACAGAGATCGGTTAATTTCTTTACTAATCGGCTAAACTTAGGTTATAAAAGGTGGAAAACGGTTTAAAATTGACTTATTAATTAATTATCAAAAGGACAAATTACAATTTAAAATATTTCGTCTCGACAAACGGACGATCAATAACGACTTAATACGTTACCGTTCAGAAATGGCAATTCACTACTTTCTAATCCATCCGAGTCGATATTATGTGTATTAGAAGGTAATAAAGTATAGAAATTGACTTAAAGATTGTATAAAAGCGTTATAAAAACGGCGAGAAGAGGAGAAAAACATCTTTGACTTAAGCCTAACACGCCGCCATTGAAGAGAGAATAAAAACTGGAGGAGAACGCATGCGTGCGGAAACAGGAACTTCCGCCGGAGTGGGAGGAGTTTAGTGGAGCCGTTCTTCCTTTTAGGTTAATGATTGACAAGTGGGCGGTCTCGTAACGTGACCCGTGTGCCGTACGACAATTGGCCATCTCTGGCGGTGACGTAAGAGCCGCACGCTCATCTTTTATGGCGAACTTTAGATGACTGGCATTATACGTACAACCCACTTGAGTCGTTTGGTTGCTTGTGTGTGTGTGTCAAAAGTATTCCCAATCAAAACAGTCAATTACTGGTGCGGGTTATAGATACAGTGTGTGTTTTATGGATCTAAATGTATATGTGCTGCGTTGAGACGTTTGCGGTTTCGTGACAGGGTGTTGGTGACGTACGTTTTTGTGTCTTCAAAGGCATGGACGACCAACAAAGAATGATGCATCCTGTATCGCAACATCCATCTGTGAGCATGGCCGGGCATGTTGTGCCCCAACACGGTTATGGCATCCCACCACAAACACATACTGTGGATCCTACGTCTCAACAGCCACAACCCGACCAAGAACCGCGTAAACACGATATATCGGAGATCTTACAACAGATCATGAATATCACAGACCAGAGCTTAGACGAGGCGCAAGCGAGGTAAGCGTAACACCCGCGCCCGTAACCGGTGTGACGTTAGGTGTACACTCAGTAACGACAGTTTTATATTATTTCGCAGGAAACACACGTTGAATTGTCATCGTATGAAACCGGCACTGTTCAGCGTTCTTTGTGAAATCAAGGAGAAAACAGGTTAGTCTGCTGTAAGCCGCCATGTTGGCTGCTAGTCGGTTCTTCCATTGTTTCTTCGCCGGCAGGTAGACGTAATGCGGACGGCGTTCGCCACTTCCGTTCGCCGTCGACTTTTCGGAACTCGTGTACGCGCTACCGGGCCACCCCCCGACGCGATTAGCTTACGTACGAATGTGCACGCGCTCCGATTCCATGCGCCACCCCCTAATCACATTCTTGTCCCTCGTATAAATTCGTAGGGCTCGAATTTTACCATCACCACACCGTCTTAAATTTTTTTCTTATTTTTATCTCACCATTAAGTCCTTCTAGTGTTATTTCTGTGTCGTAACTCTCGTGCGTACGCAATTTTTAATTAAAAAAGAAAAATATTATCAAAAGCGTACTTGTATACGTACCTGTTGCAACAGATGCGTTCGGTATTCTTAACGCCAAACTTTTGTCCCAGTCGTGTTTTTGTCGCTAGCGTTTTAATATGTATATATATACATACATACATATATAAATGGCAACACGGCCTACAGCTGTATCGTTACGTTCACGCGTGGGGCGCTTATAAATATATATACACTATATATATAAATAACATATAGTAATCGCCAGATATTAAGCCCATCACTCCCTACTTACAAACTATTAAAAGGAGGGTTAAGTTAGTTCCACTAATTACTCCCCGTTTAAACATCCATTAAGAGCAATAAATTCGTGAATGAAAAAAAGCAAAGAAAAAGTGAAACAAGTTAAAAGGGATGCAAAATGCCTAGTTTTAATGTCGCTTTTGTCACCCCGACCCGCAGAAGTTTGTGTTGCGCCCTTCCATTCTTGTGAACGTCCCCGCTTTGTATATGCTTCTACTCAACTCAGCTGTTTTGGCGTCATTCGGGGGGACTTAAATATTGCTTTTAACTTTCTTTGTTTGTTTAATGTTAGTAAAAATAGGTTGTTGCAAATATATTTTAAAAGACGAAAAGAAAATAAGTATGTGTATATGTATGTGTATATATATATGTGTATTTTTTATTTTATTTTATTTTTGTTTTTTTTTCCTATCCCTTTGTTTCCGCCCCTCTCCCCGCCTAAAAATCTCTTACAAAGCAATCTAGAAAACAAAACATGGAAATATTTGGTCGAAATTTTTAGTTGAACAAAATCGTTTTGTCAAAACAGAAGCAATTCCAGTTTCTGATTTCTGCCGTTCCGGGCGCTTTGATCGCCTATACTACTGACTTTCTCTTGGATAAATGGAAATGTTCGTTTTATTCATTCATTCGGGTCTTGGATTCTTTCAACCGTTTGCACGAAATATGGAAGTTGTATTTCAGATGGACGTAAGGAAATACAAGAAAAATCTTTCGGCATGTGAATGAAATAGTTGATAAAAGTAGACCCCGTATATATGCCATACAATACATATACACATGCAAAAAAAAGTCCCCTTCAAACTTTCAAAAAATATTTTTAAAAAATACATTTTCTTTATGTTTACCATATAAGGAAATAATTTCCATATAAGGTTCTAATTATGCAGAATTTTAATAAAGCGTGATTTGTTCCGTTTGTTAAAAACGGAAATTTATTATTTTTTTATTGCCAATTATATAAAAAATGTATACATCAATATGTAAATTAATGTATAGTATCTATAAAATTTTTCCATTTGTTTTTAAATTTAAATGGATTATATCTGTAAACGGAAGGAAATATCTGGATGATATCCGTATTATTATATTTAGATGTCTATATTAAGTTATAAAATATATATATTCCGTTTCTGGATCAAAGAACGAAAATTAACCTTTTTTTTTTCCTATAGTAAAAAAAAGTTGTACGTAGGCCTATACGTTACTAGGTATTTTTAAGTAGAAAATTGTACTCTAATAAGAAAAAAAATGCGTGTTAGATGCGGATGAATTATTTAATATCTAAGAAACGTCCTGGTTTTTTGAGAAGAAAAAAATAAAAAGGAATAAATCGCAAAGGAGAAGAGCAAAATATGCAAAAGAACTAATTTTCGTGCGAATAAATAAAAATCAGATTAGATATGCTGACACGGGACCGATGAAATATTTGGGATGTTGATGGATGCATCTATAATGAAAATCCTATAGTCTAGTAAAGTTTGTAGTTCCGATCATCTCATTTCATTATGTGGGCTGACAGGTCTGTGCAATAACAGGAACAGAGTTCAGAGAGAACTCAGCGGGTGTTCTAAACCTACTTTCTGACTTCCTTTCCAAAACATTCAGGCCACGTATTGCCGATCTATAGCCTAGGCCGCAACCTATACGAACAAGGCCTAGTAGCGAGTTTTGTGGACGAGCAAAACGATCTAAAAATATGTACACGCCAAAGAGGATGAAATCAAAAATTTGCGTAACGATAACTGAAGTTTTTTAATATATACATATATAAAAAGAGACGTGATACGGGTTCGTCATTCGCTTCTCCCACGCTTTGTCACGTTAGGTTCACTTGTTGGACACACGGAGGGTGTTCAGATAAGACGATATCCGGGTGCTCTACCCACTTTAAATTCTCATTGTCGCACGTCTGACCACGTATAGAACAAAGTTAAACCCCGTACGAAGTTAGCGGCTCTTCTATCCGAGTGCTGTCAGATATAGTTAGCGACAACAGTATGCATAAAGATGGGGGCGCATTCAGTTCACTTTTGGATCCCACCTCTGGTCATCGCTTGATGACCTGTTCATCCATCATGGGTCCCTATATACGCCATCCGTGCTTCTGACAGCCTGTGCGTTACTGTATCCCTGTAGCATCAATTGTGGCTAACCTTAACAACTGCTGTGTTTGTTTACCGGCCAACCTTGTTCATTGTATCCACTTTACTTAGGTCACTCTATCTATGTTCACCAGTCAATAGATTCAAACCATTATGGAGTAAGTTTGACCTGTATCATTTAATTTACAGAAGGCTTTTCTATTCTCTAGCGATTGTTAAGCTACCAATTGATGTGGCGAATTTCCGTTCTATCAGCTAGTTTACTCGCTAAAGTACAAACAAAACTTTATGTAGTGGCGAATTGGCCTATAGGCCCTGCATTAAATTAGTTAATTCCTAAAATCGATCATCGATTCAAACGACTAATTCGATTTGTATCGGTTCGGCCATCTTTTAAATCGAATTATTGTATTCGATGTAATATCTAAAGTGTTCGACATTGTATTTAACCAACGATTATCTAAAAACTATTATTAATTATTATTATTATTATTTTTTTTTAAGTCTATAAGATAACTCGACAGGAAATATTAAGATAAAAAGCTTTAAGGTGAGATTATGTGTACAGGACGCTCGTAGGCCTTGATTTCTAAATGGAAAGAACGTCTAGATTTATAAAATTAGGTTGATATTTTTTACTATATTTAAAAATTTTTTTTTATCTTTCTATAAAGTTGCATTCAATGTAAAAACGTTTACACTTAAAAATAGCAAAGAGGGAAGTAGTGTGTGATGAATTATTGCGGTTGAATTTTCCTTGTCTGTCAAAAGATGTCCACTTGAATAACAACCATAGTGTTCATTGTTTCTAGTTGTGGGTCAATAATTAAGCATATATTACTGTCTTTCAAAGGCCATCACTGAATGACATATCTAAAAAAATAAAAAATTAAAAAAATGCGAATATATCTCTTAACCTTAAACTCGTTACTAATCATTTAAAATTGACGAATCAGTGACGAATACAGAAATTCAAATTCTTATTTTTGTACATTTCATTTCGTAGTTTTAACGGCCTTCAGCACTTAAAATGTTAAATGTTATGCAACTCTTACAATTTGTAAAATATTTTAAAATAAAATATTCTCCTTTATATCGTAAGATATGCATCGTTATAAGATAAGAATTTCACAAATTATGAAAATTCTCTGGTTACGTCACGAAAGTGAGTAATCCAATTCCCAAAATTTAAAGTGGCGAGAAAAGAAGAAAAAAAAGTAAGTTTAAGGATAAATATTTAAAAAGGAGTTTCATTAATATTTATCTTAACAAATTGATTGTTAAATCTCTTCAACTATTTAAGATTTTTCCATTTATAAATACATTGTTTATAATGACTCACGGCTTTATAAAAGATAACCTTAAATCTGTTAAGAAGGCCTTGGACCGTTGGATGTTTGTGAATAGACCTCTGAGAACTCATTTCTGACATAAACATCTGTAACCCCGATAACTAGTACGTCTTTAGAATTCAAAATACAAACATCATCATCTTTAGAAGGAAGGGCAATATAAAGAGAAAAAATTTCTAACTCACCTTTTAGTAAATTGTCCTAGACGAGGTTTTAACCTGTGACCTCTTCACTCCGAGAGAGATTTGACAGAAATCTATGTAGCGAAACCACTTCAGTAGGTGTTGGTTTTCAAGTTTAAATGATGCAAAACCAAAAGTAATGCTTTGGTCAAACTGATTTCTAAAGTAACCCAATGGCTCGAAAGGCTAATTTAGTTAGAAAAGACCCTTTTCTGATTGTTTTGATCTTTAATTTTTATGGCCTACAGAATATAAATTGCTGATTTCTTTTACTTTTTTCCTCCTCCTCCTCTGACTCTCTCTATGGTCCAAAGTTTAATGGGGAAGAAACGAGCGAAATGTAAAAATTTATCGTTCAACCATCGAAGAGATGATAACCACATTCGCGCTTATGATAGAAGATTTTTAATTGTTAAATTATAAAAAAATATGCTTTTTTAAGTTGCGTAAGAAACTTATAAAATTACCAATAAACTGAACTAAAGTCTAGTCTCATAGCGACAAAGGTTGAGATGATGTAAGATAACCCCTACGAGAACTGTATCGTGGTAACAGGGGGATGATATTTGTTTATCAGTTCATTTTCCTACTTGTTTCGGTTTTTGAATTATAATTGTGATAATGCTTGATGTTTCTAAAATAGTTTTTATAGCGATCAACAAGAGTGTTAAATTAGATACAATTTATTCCGCACCGTTTCTCCACAATCATCGTTTGAAAACAAGTAACCTACCCACTTACAAAGTCGTTTTGGCAACAGATGAAAACGTTGACTTCCATCAAAGAAGGGTATCCGCGATGGAGCATTTTACGGGTTCTCTACCGATTTGGATTCTTTCTACTTTATTTCCGTTTATACCCGGAAAGAAATGCATCTCCTCTTCACTACACTTCCATTCTTCAACGATTTAGAATGCTGTTAAATTGGAAAAAAAGTGCTCATTCACCCCCATCGTCTCTTAGCAATTTCTGATCAAACACTCCGGTAATTTCAGATCAAACACCATTAATAAATAAGGAAACGTAGAGTAGAGTGTATTTTTTCCCGAGTGTTTAATAAGTAAATATGTTTTTTTTTAGAACCGTATAAACGCGTTTATTAATTTTCAATTAAGAACCCCGCTCTACCGTCTTTTAAGTAGGAACGATGTTGCCTGTTGACTAAAGATGGCCGCTTTATTATTATTTCATAGCCTAGAGGTATTTTATTGATCAGGGGGATCTTTCATTGAAAGATTGTTCCTGCCATCAGAGGGAAACATTCCAGATGACCCTGCCATAGATAGAAATATCATTGAAAATCCTGGTGAGAAATATCATTGCCAATGTAAGATAATCAATCTCTTAACTTTATATATATATATATATAAACTATACCCTACTTTTCAATCCGGTTATTTTCAAAAAAAATCCTTAAATTTTTTTTAGATTTATATAAATCTAACAAACAATTTTATATTTTTAAATCGGGATATTTTTTCGATACAAAAACTTCATCTAGTTTATTGTCTCGTGGCCTTACAAGGCCACCGAATGGTGACATTTTTTTCTGTACTTTTTTTTTAATCGAATATCGATTAACATAATCGATTTATTCGATTATTTTATCGATCCAAGAGTAAGATTGATTGATAAATGTTAAAGTGGTGCCGCTTTATAATGTCCTTTCTACAAGTTTTTGCATAATCATGAATAAGAATTCTGCTCATGAATTAATTTCTCCCCCCCTAATTTGAATAACCTTTCTAGAAAGTGATTCCCTCTAGCGGTAACTTACTACACTATCTTTTTTTTATTATGTATATGTATATTTTTTTTATGCTTTTCTGAACTTTTTAATGTTAATCATGTTCAACGTTTAGTAAGAAAAATACTCTATTATAAAATTCCAGAAATTTGACTTCGTTAGGAGTCTAAGGAACACACATACAATTTCCTTTCTCTGCGTTTTATTCTGGAAGAAGACTCCCCACTGACAAAATCTTGACCCAACCCTCATTCCTAGGATACGACCTCAGGCAAAAATAAAAATAAAAATAAAAAAAAAAGAAGAAAGTTGCTTCTTCTGGACATTTCTCGCCAAGATAATTTTGAATAAATGCAATGATCTTTTTAATATATGTTTTTATATTAAAGAAGCGCCTTTTAAATAATAATCTAAGGAAAAAGTTTAGTTAACACTGTGTTGATTTATTGAAAATTGTGTATAAATCTTAAACTCCATGGAAAAACTCACAATATCAGGATTTTTCTTCAAATTTTGTTACTAAAATACTGAAATTATGAGGAATTCTCTTGAGATTTTTTTTTCGACGTCGAGTTGTTTAAGTGATGATTAAATATAAAAAATAAATTTTAATATAATTTTAATGAGGAATTAATTAAATAAAATTATAATTTAATCATAAAACATTCTTCGTTAAAGTAGTTTAAGTGTGAATTTTAGTATTCAGAGTTAAGTAAAGTGTATATAGATCCTATATTTTGAAGCAGATTTAGATGTATTACATAAAAAATGAATTTTTTTTAAATTAAAAATATGCTTTCAAAAGTCAAATTAAACTTTGTTGAGTGTCTTCGTTAGATTTTTAGAATTTCCTAAAAAATTCTTATAAAAAAAATCAAAAAGAAATTTAAAACTACAAAAAATTAACTCGAATAATTAGACAAAGTTGTAATTTAAATTAGCTAAACCTTATAAATTTTTCGTAAATGAAGATGATGAAACTTCGCCTTATGTAATATAAAACTTCGAGACGAATATAATATTACGGTTCAAAGGTCAAGCGCTAGAAAAAAAATTCAAGTAAAAAAAAAGAAAGAAAGAAAGAAGATTCATTATAAGGCACATACCGACTAAATATAGGAAGTTAAATATGTTGTCTTTATAGGAACGGATCTTCAGATCAGAATTTGTTTTAATTAAATTTCAAATTAAATAACATTAATCCTTGCTTAAAGTTTAGTTAAGCGCATAAAATACCCCTACACACACTATAAAATGCTAATGTATGTATATGAACAGAATATTCGTGACTTACAAAGCTGAATTTATTGAATTGATTACTCCGTTTCGAAGAATGGAGTGGTGAAGTTTTTTAGAAAGAAAGGAAAAAAAAATATATATATATATCAAGACAGGATTGACCTAATNTATCTACGTGTTATTGGCACGCCTGTGGCAAGGTTAGAAAGATTTTCACATTTTTATCACTCTCAGCCAGCTTATCCGTGTTTAAAATGTCACCAGGCCTATACCCATTTCACCATACTTCAAATTTTAATGCATATTTTGACATTAATATCTAACTCTGTTCAAATATTATGTGACTAAAGCATGTTGCTACGCTTTACATAATAGATGAATTGTCCTTGTATAGCGTTATTTATGTCTATTTTCTGATATATTCTTGTTGGATTTAGTGAAACTTTTGGCCGAGTTGTGTTATAAAACCATTAAACGGGGGGTTTTCTCATCGACATAATTCTTGACGATAAGATAGACCTTGGTCGATCATCTTTCAATTGCTGCTGTTGTAGTAATTGGTGTCAGGCTGTGTCAATATCTGCTCGGACTCATCGATTTTTAGTCTGGATGTGGGATTCACCAGCTGCCAATGGATGGGTTTTCCTTGTTAAACTTATAACGCGTCATTTATCGCCTACTAATTTTTTCTCGACTCGAGACAGAAAAGTAAAAAACAAAAAATAAACTAGAAAAATATCTATTTATATTTATTAAAACTGAGTCTTCCACATATCTATGATGTCTACCTACCTATAATATTCGCGCTTCTATAACTTCGTCAAACCTGGCGATTCTTTAGAATTATCCCTTAAAATTCGCTTTTTAACCGATCAATTTCCATTCGCTTCGTCATTCTACGTAAACGCGTCACTAATCTATATATTTGTTCTTGTTTACGTCATCAATATGTGTGTTTGATGCTATCTACGTCATCGTTATACGCTCTTGACGTTTCGACACATCATCGCCACGTGCTCACACATAATCGACATATGCTTTTCGTCATAATAATGTGTGTCTCGACGTCATTTTTTAAATTGTCCATTTCGGCCTCCGTCAACGGTTTTTGTGGTCGTCATTTCCTAAAATGTCATTATCGTGTGACGCGTTCTACCGATTTTCCTTTTCGTCATCGTTATTTGATTAGTCGAGTTCGATTACGAGGATTATAACGATGTTTGCTTACTCAATTAAACTTATTCTTATCTGTATCGATGCCTTTTCCATCATTATTCTTTTAAATACCTTACAAGACCCAATTTTAATCAACGATTCGTTAGATAAATGTATCAATAAAGTTTAAGACGGGCTGGCGGATTTCACAGAATTGCCAAAACTCGTAGAGTAATGATCGATTTCTCTGCATCACTATAAATGTTATAGAATTAAAGCATTAATATACCAAGAAGAACACAAACAAGACCGTCGGAGAGTTTAATATTTAGGAAAAAAGCACCGAAAGTAAATATTATTATTGTTGTAAGTAGGTTCTCTCTTTACAGTGAATTCATTTTCTTAACGTTATGAAATGATGTGACCTCGTTTGGAAGAAAGTTCAAATTTAAATCCACACACCCCCTAAGTAGATTAGCTTGGTGTGAGGGAGGGGATGCTATTTCGTTTCTAAGGCAATTATATCAACTATCCCCACCTCCCATCCAAAAGCTAGATGAGTTCTTTTTGTAAATCGCCCAAAAACTTATTCAATGAAGCGCTAGGGACCTCTCCCATTATTGTATCAGTACGGGATAAGTAAAAATATCCGAAAAACAAACTACTTAGCATACAACATATCGATAATGACAATAGCAACAACCAGGTGGGAATAGTCAGGAAAAAAACTACATTTACAAGCTTGTAATTATTGTTAGCACGTTGTTAACCCCTAAGTAACATTTTGCGCACGTACCAATATTATTTATCACCTATAATATTTACAGTTGACTACTTTCGAGACCTTTAAAATAAAAAGGAAGATTTCGTTGTTCGTTGCCGTATTATCCGTTATTATCTGGTCTCTTTCGTCTACCTTGACCTTAACAGGCCACTTCTCGGTCCGAGGTGTCAAATTGCTTCTTTATCTAGTTCACCCCTCTACCCAGAGAACGGGACAGACGATCCAGGAACGACAAAGTGATACAACAGATTGTCGTCGAACAAAACTGTTAGACTTGTTTACATTGTACGTGGATGGAAACTTGTTCATCCCGTGATCCTTACAAGATAACGTCTTTTTTCGTGTTTACTTTATACGTTAACTTTAAAATTTACCCCCTACGAAAAAAAATCTATTTACAATGTTTCAAATTGAAAATATCTCGAGGATAAAGACATCGATTATCCTTATTTTAAAATTTAGATCTCTCCTTTCCTTTCTGTTTAAACGTTAAGAATGGCGTTTGTTTAAATGCAGAAAACAGAGGGGGACGGTAAAAAAAAAAGCATTCTTTTATTTGTAAATTCGATGTTTTTGGCAAAGCTTAGGAATTTTCGAGCAGTAGTCGGTAGCGACATGATTGTGACGATGGAAGCAATGATGCTGTTTAGCATACTAATAGATGCAGCTATCCACCCAGACTCCAGTAAGGACGGGAGGGTGGAAAAAAAATATCCAACAGAAACGAATTTATAAGCTAATGAGAATAACCCGAGGCAAAGCTGGACTAGAACTTGGGCAGATGCTATCTGATGAGTGTTACGAGCCCCAGCAACTTATGGAAATATTTAGACAAAACTATGTGTTACATAAATTGCAACGGGGCTCCATTCATCGAGCCAACTCGACTTAAAATTAAATTTTCCAATCTGTGGCATTTAATAGCTCTCTGTTTTTTTAAGAAAATGGATTTATTAATTAGTATAGTGTTCAATTGTCGTTACGACAGTTTGCCGGTGGTTGTAAAGTAACGTAACGTTACATAACAAACGACATAATCGTGGAATGTCAGACAGCGCGAAGCGTAGACGTGTCCATAATTGATACTGCCAACTTCGCCAGATGATCTATCTATGTGGACAATTCGTAATACGCCCTTTTCTGACTTAACATCTCTAAGCATTATCATCAACAAGTGACACATACACACGCAGCTACATACCCTGCTCGATGGGGCAAGTTGGACTCACCCGGTTGTGTTTCCGGAGAGGGGGACATTTGTCATCTCTTGGTACTCCCTCTCTTCGGACAGTGTGGGTGGTGTGATCCTGGAACCGTTTGCCACCCCTCACGTATCTGTATAACTTCAACAGAGAAAATGTGAAAAACAAAACATAAAAAAGATTTTTCTCTTTCTATATATATATATATCAAGACAGGATTGACCTAATGTTTACAAAAGAAGATATCTGGATCCCGAGCGGTGTTTCTTTCCTCTACGACAAATCTATCCGTTTTCAGTGCACACCCCACTTGTCAGAACACAATCCTATCAATCATAAGCGTTCAACATGAGGGACATCCCTATGTATATAGTCAAATGGGGGAGTTGTCAATGTTGGATTTTAACAAGTCCCTCTTCTAGATTAACTTTCTGTATGTTGCAAGGGCGTTTCGTTGCTGAAGATTAAGGATTTCTATCTTCATAACTCCACAGTTATTGTTAAGGATTTACAACTCGTACTTTTATTTGTTTCAATGTTTTCCTTATTCCTTCCTGTGCTACATATGTTATGAATTACAATGAATTCCTTCTTTTTCCTGATTGTTTTTACGTAATAACTTTAAATTATAATTACACGTTTATTATCGAATGATTTTTAAGTTTTTCTTGCAGAATTTCACACTTTTAAACTTGGTACGAACTAAAGTTATAAGGTAGAAGGATGAATGCTTTTTTATGCAAATTATTAATGATTTAGGAGCTTAAAATATACGCAAAAAGTTGTTTTATGCTTTAAAATATTCAATATTCGATTATATTTATATTATATATTATGTTGCCTAGTTTTATTTTTCGTTTTTATCTTTCATGTTTCCTCGTTCTTATCAGAATGTATATCTGCACTAACATTGTATGAACTGTACATTCAATTCTATTTCGTGTTTAGTTGTACTTTATATTGTCTTTTAATTTAGGAGTCAAGATTTCCTCAAAGTGTTTTGTAAAAAATTCTAGCTAAATTCAATTCTCGTTTGACGTCAGTAGCATATATATTAAAATAATAAAAAAAATTATCATTCCTCGATATCATTAACTAAACTTATGATGTTGCTTATAGCGTTTTAATGTTAATAAATTATTAAAAATGTATTTTTATTGCTTAAAACAATTCGCATTCCATTAGACGGCCTTTAATAACTCATTCCATCGACGATTTAGTAGTAAATTTAAGATGTTTTACTCCTCTAAACTACTACACACCTGCAGCTCGAAGCACTCCCTACGTGTTAGGAACACGCAAAATATAACTTATCTAAGCGTCTTCCAGTATAAAACGCGTGTAGGCCTTCGACATAAGGCCTTAAACGAATTAATTCGAAGGCCTAGTAGTGATAAAGGCCTCAGGATAACACAGAAAGTAACAACGTACGTTTTTTTTATCATAGTTTCAATTTTACTGCTGATATATAGCCAGTTAAAGAGCCATAAATTATAACATGTCGTAAATCATATTGATGTCATTATGACGTTTTAATGTCATACAAAATAGTCATATTCTCTTGTTTATAATTCCAGGACGAAACTAATGATTAGGTAAATCTGGACACGTATTTACTTTTTAAACAACTCATTTACGCTTAGCAGAAATTAAAATATTTTTTTTAAATCTTTACTACGAGACGGGTTGCAGACGTAGAGATTCATACATAAAGATTCATAAAATTAAACGATAGGTTGAGATAGTTCGATATAAATAAGGAAAAATCGAATCAAAGTATTTCAAGATGGCCGCCTCCATCAGAGACATATGACGGAAAATATTAAATTTCGAAGCCATCTATATTTGGTGGCTCCTCAACAGAGAGAGAAATATAAAAAAGAATCTTCTTTCTTCAGTCGCAGATTGTAGTACTTCACTCTTGCCAATTTATGTCCTCCAGATTGATTGGATTTGGTAGGATTTTAACCAATATCTTATATCGTGCCTAATTCCCCCCTTTTGCTTTTTTTTTTTTTTTTTTTGGCTTTTTTTGATGTTTTCACCTTTTCTTTGATGCCAAGATGGGAAAGGAGAAAATATGAAGAATGAAGGTTGACGGTTGGCGATTAGATTTGAACCTTTCCAATGTGATAAAGAGGAATGGTCTTTCGAATCAATTCCTTTTCAATTTCCAATTGCTTTAAGCAAGTCTTGTTAAGTTCTTCGAATCTTGTTTTTTGTTGTCATGATGCTCTCAAAACCATGCTGATTGCATTCGAATCCATTAGCATCTTATACTTCTTTATGCTTAGTTTTTTTAAACTAATATTCGATATTTTCTTGGAAATTTTTGTTATTTTAACATATTTTCTTAAGTTTATTAGCTATTTTACATCAAATTTTGAGTTATTTGAATCCAAAAAAAGAAAGCAAAAAAAAAAACGAATTTTTTTTAAATTAAAAATATGCTTTCAAAAGTCAAATTAAACTTTGTTGAGTGTCTTCGTTAGATTTTTAGAATTTCCTAAAAAATTCTTATAAAAAAAATCAAAAAGAAATTTAAAACTACAAAAAATTAACTCGAATAATTAGACAAAGTTGTAATTTAAATTAGCTAAACCTTATAAATTTTTCGTAAATGAAGATGATGAAACTTCGCCTTATGTAATATAAAACTTCGAGACGAATATAATATTACGGTTCAAAGGTCAAGCGCTAGAAAAAAAATTCANACATTTTTCTTGAATATTATTAAATTGGTTTAAATTATTTTGTAAACTAAATTCAGGAGTTTAAACTAATGATTCGATGAAATTATCAGCTTATTTTTAAAGTTAATTTTGAATATTTCAGCTTTGAAGTAACTACTTCCATCATGTTAAATTAGTTAGATCCGGTTTTGATAAGAGCCTTAAACAAATAAATAAACACAATTTAACAAAATGAATTGTTTTTCTAGCTTCTAAATTAGATAAATTATACGTAAAGTATAATAGGCCTACTATTATCCTCTTAGCACTTTTGTAACCACGTGCTACAAAAGTAACTTCCAAAAAAAAAAAAATTATCATAATTTTGACAAATTAACGATTGAAAATTATTAATTTAATTGTTAAAAAGTCAAAAAACTCATCGAGAAACATCTAAATTTTGTAAATATTTAATTATTTTAACGTTTTGTAACCATCTTAACCATCCGAAACACGCTCGAATCCAAGTAAAAAAAAAACGGATTTTTAAGTAATTATTTTTGATTTTTTAAACGTATTTACGACTCAATAACGATCTTTAGAAGTGTCAAAATTTATAAATTTTTTTTTACATATTTAATAACAAAGATTAAATCATTCGAAAAAAGTAGAATAAATATTCAAAGATGTGGTCTTTTTTGAATTTCGTTAACTTGAATAAAACTTAATAAGAACTTTGATATTCATTAAAATTAGTAAATTTTTTTTATTCTTTTTTACTTCTTCTTTTTCTTCTTCTTCTTCTTCTTCTAATAAATTAATTGTTTTTGTCATTTTAATTTACTCTTTTCATAAGAATGAACCTTTTACTATTTTCTATATTCAGTCTTTATTAAAAGGCATTGTTCGTATAATTAGCTAGATTTAAAAATAAAAATATATTTATAAGAATCAAAACTAATTAGAAACTTTCATTCTATGTCTTGTTTTTTTATTTTATTTTATTTTAAATTTTATTTTTATTTTTTTAAGGGGAAAAAAATAACAAGAAAGAAATCTCCTTGCGATAATTGGGATTCTGTTTGTTTATAAATTTCACTAATTGAAAGTTTAAAATTGTCTTAATTTTACGTTAAAATTAAATTAGTTGCTTTGTTCATTTAAATTCGGTTTCAATGATTTAATTATTTTTTAATTTTTAAATAAATTTGCTTAGTTTTTTTTTTAGGAAAGAAATTTTCAAAGTTGTAGAAACGCATTAGCTTAAACAGAGAATCAATCATCTTAAAAACTTTTTAAAAGTTAATTGCGTTTAAAATATTGGCCTATACGATAATTTATTATTATTTTTATTATTTAGTAAGTTATAAGTTTATTATTTAAGTAAATAAATAAAAAATAATACGAAATTTTTAGTTTGGGACGATGTATTTTAATGATTTTTCTGCCTACTTCGTATGTATTTTGTATTGCTCTTAACATTCAGTTTTATTTCTAAATTTCTGTTAAGTTTAATAAAATATTTTTAAAATAAATTAAACTTTATTTAATTTACCTTTATTTCGTAAATTTTAAATTTCCAGTTTAAGAAACTGAGCATTCTTTCTCACTCCAAAACGTTAAGCTACTCATCTGTTTACGTTGAAAGTACTCACTTCAACTGTTCTGAAACTTATTCGGACTTAATTCTTGACAAAATTTTGGATTATAAATGCTTAAGTAACTCGCTTTTAAGATTTTTAAGCATTTCTCTATTCCTTCTAGCAATAAATTTTAACTTTTTAAGCGTTCAAGAAACTCATTTACGTGTTACTTCTAAGGTTGCCCAAACTCAATTCAGCATATTTTTAATTGCTGAAAGCAGTTTAACTTGGCCAAATATTCTCTAAATGTTTAAAAAATTCAGTGTTAACCGCTGGCCAGATGACTTTTTTAGTGGATTTTGAAGTTTTCATAACTTATTTTAAGTAAATAAATGCTTATATCGGGGTCTACACTTCTCAGTTTTTAATATGAAGCATTTAATTTCGAAATCTTTTACTGTTTTGTATGCTCGATATGGATAGATTATTAATTCTAAACCAGCAAAGACCTTTATAACGTTAATAATAGATCTTCTATTGCTTATACTTATGTTATTAAAGTGTTTTATTGTAGACTTTGTCACCCTTACATATTTATTTTTTTGGATGAAATATATAAATTTATTGACTTTCATTCAAGGACATAGCTCCTATCTTTAAATTTCAATAAAGTCCTGCTATCGTATGATATTACTATTACTAAAATTTCTAATACTTTCACAGATTCCTTATGTTATTGCTGTTATACTTTCAGAGCTGTAAATTGAATTTCAACGTTCGTTTAAGGCTCTTGTTTTCTACATTGCAAACCGAATACTCCTGATTGTGTAGTGTGTATAGGAATTATATTATGTGTAGTCCTTCGTATCAAAAAGTAATTGATACAATAGGCCTTTCTTGGCTAGATTAGGCCTCTCCATTGGAACTCAAGCCTAATTCTAGGCCTCGTTTAAGGATTTTAGCCGCTGTTTTAGGCTCGTTCGAACCTTATTCTGCTCTATATTGTTATCTACGTGTTATTGGCACGCCTGTGGCAAGGTTAGAAAGATTTTCACATTTTTATCACTCTCAGCCAGCTTATCCGTGTTTAAAATGTCACCAGGCCTATACCCATTTCACCATACTTCAAATTTTAATGCATATTTTGACATTAATATCTAACTCTGTTCAAATATTATGTGACTAAAGCATGTTGCTACGCTTTACATAATAGATGAATTGTCCTTGTATAGCGTTATTTATGTCTATTTTCTGATATATTCTTGTTGGATTTAGTGAAACTTTTGGCCGAGTTGTGTTATAAAACCATTAAACGGGGGGTTTTCTCATCGACATAATTCTTGACGATAAGATAGACCTTGGTCGATCATCTTTCAATTGCTGCTGTTGTAGTAATTGGTGTCAGGCTGTGTCAATATCTGCTCGGACTCATCGATTTTTAGTCTGGATGTGGGATTCACCAGCTGCCAATGGATGGGTTTTCCTTGTTAAACTTATAACGCGTCATTTATCGCCTACTAATTTTTTCTCGACTCGAGACAGAAAAGTAAAAAACAAAAAATAAACTAGAAAAATATCTATTTATATTTATTAAAACTGAGTCTTCCACATATCTATGATGTCTACCTATAATATTCGCGCTTCTATAACTTCGTCAAACCTGGCGATTCTTTAGAATTATCCCTTAAAATTCGCTTTTTAACCGATCAATTTCCATTCGCTTCGTCATTCTACGTAAACGCGTCACTAATCTATATATTTGTTCTTGTTTACGTCATCAATATGTGTGTTTGATGCTATCTACGTCATCGTTATACGCTCTTGACGTTTCGACACATCATCGCCACGTGCTCACACATAATCGACATATGCTTTTCGTCATAATAATGTGTGTCTCGACGTCATTTTTTAAATTGTCCATTTCGGCCTCCGTCAACGGTTTTTGTGGTCGTCATTTCCTAAAATGTCATTATCGTGTGACGCGTTCTACCGATTTTCCTTTTCGTCATCGTTATTTGATTAGTCGAGTTCGATTACGAGGATTATAACGATGTTTGCTTACTCAATTAAACTTATTCTTATCTGTATCGATGCCTTTTCCATCATTATTCTTTTAAATACCTTACAAGACCCAATTTTAATCAACGATTCGTTAGATAAATGTATCAATAAAGTTTAAGACGGGCTGGCGGATTTCACAGAATTGCCAAAACTCGTAGAGTAATGATCGATTTCTCTGCATCACTATAAATGTTATAGAATTAAAGCATTAATATACCAAGAAGAACACAAACAAGACCGTCGGAGAGTTTAATATTTAGGAAAAAAGCACCGAAAGTAAATATTATTATTGTTGTAAGTAGGTTCTCTCTTTACAGTGAATTCATTTTCTTAACGTTATGAAATGATGTGACCTCGTTTGGAAGAAAGTTCAAATTTAAATCCACACACCCCCTAAGTAGATTAGCTTGGTGTGAGGGAGGGGATGCTATTTCGTTTCTAAGGCAATTATATCAACTATCCCCACCTCCCATCCAAAAGCTAGATGAGTTCTTTTTGTAAATCGCCCAAAAACTTATTCAATGAAGCGCTAGGGACCTCTCCCATTATTGTATCAGTACGGGATAAGTAAAAATATCCGAAAAACAAACTACTTAGCATACAACATATCGATAATGACAATAGCAACAACCAGGTGGGAATAGTCAGGAAAAAAACTACATTTACAAGCTTGTAATTATTGTTAGCACGTTGTTAACCCCTAAGTAACATTTTGCGCACGTACCAATATTATTTATCACCTATAATATTTACAGTTGACTACTTTCGAGACCTTTAAAATAAAAAGGAAGATTTCGTTGTTCGTTGCCGTATTATCCGTTATTATCTGGTCTCTTTCGTCTACCTTGACCTTAACAGGCCACTTCTCGGTCCGAGGTGTCAAATTGCTTCTTTATCTAGTTCACCCCTCTACCCAGAGAACGGGACAGACGATCCAGGAACGACAAAGTGATACAACAGATTGTCGTCGAACAAAACTGTTAGACTTGTTTACATTGTACGTGGATGGAAACTTGTTCATCCCGTGATCCTTACAAGATAACGTCTTTTTTCGTGTTTACTTTATACGTTAACTTTAAAATTTACCCCCTACGAAAAAAAATCTATTTACAATGTTTCAAATTGAAAATATCTCGAGGATAAAGACATCGATTATCCTTATTTTAAAATTTAGATCTCTCCTTTCCTTTCTGTTTAAACGTTAAGAATGGCGTTTGTTTAAATGCAGAAAACAGAGGGGGACGGTAAAAAAAAAAGCATTCTTTTATTTGTAAATTCGATGTTTTTGGCAAAGCTTAGGAATTTTCGAGCAGTAGTCGGTAGCGACATGATTGTGACGATGGAAGCAATGATGCTGTTTAGCATACTAATAGATGCAGCTATCCACCCAGACTCCAGTAAGGACGGGAGGGTGGAAAAAAAATATCCAACAGAAACGAATTTATAAGCTAATGAGAATAACCCGAGGCAAAGCTGGACTAGAACTTGGGCAGATGCTATCTGATGAGTGTTACGAGCCCCAGCAACTTATGGAAATATTTAGACAAAACTATGTGTTACATAAATTGCAACGGGGCTCCATTCATCGAGCCAACTCGACTTAAAATTAAATTTTCCAATCTGTGGCATTTAATAGCTCTCTGTTTTTTTAAGAAAATGGATTTATTAATTAGTATAGTGTTCAATTGTCGTTACGACAGTTTGCCGGTGGTTGTAAAGTAACGTAACGTTACATAACAAACGACATAATCGTGGAATGTCAGACAGCGCGAAGCGTAGACGTGTCCATAATTGATACTGCCAACTTCGCCAGATGATCTATCTATGTGGACAATTCGTAATACGCCCTTTTCTGACTTAACATCTCTAAGCATTATCATCAACAAGTGACACATACACACGCAGCTACATACCCTGCTCGATGGGGCAAGTTGGACTCACCCGGTTGTGTTTCCGGAGAGGGGGACATTTGTCATCTCTTGGTACTCCCTCTCTTCGGACAGTGTGGGTGGTGTGATCCTGGAACCGTTTGCCACCCCTCACGTATCTGTATAACTTCAACAGAGAAAATGTGAAAAACAAAACATAAAAAAGATTTTTCTCTTTCTATATATATATATATATATGTCTTGTTTTGCCACAATAGTTATTTTCTCGTGTCTAACTTTCTGATTTAATATCTAGAACGAAGACAGCTTGTCAACTAAAGAAATTATATACAGTACATCAACTTGATGTATTTATAGATTGCGCTTCATCCCGTGAAAACGGATTAGTGTAATATTTATTTATTTAATTTTTATCTTAAAAATTTGATCTGATATTACTATTATAGAGAAGGGATTGATAGATCAGTATAGACATACGGACGTTCGTTTTAAAGACTTGGTAAAGTCGATATTATAGCTTTTTAAGGCTTGAAATGTGATTAAAATTTTAAAAATCTGACTCCATTTCAGCCTCTAAAAATCCTCATCTTATCCACTCATCAGGGAGGATTATTCAGTTGCGTATGTAACATTTTAAAAATAAAAAAAATATCACGAATAAACAGAGATAATAATGTATAAAAAATATCCTATTAATTTAATTGCTAATTATAATTTTTTAAATTTTTTTACGAGAGAAAGAAAGAGAGAGAGAGAGAGAAGCCCATCTGTCAAAGGATTGTAATTTGAAAAGTTAATTTGTTTCAGTAGATAAACATACCGGAGTCATCCAGTTCAACATTCTTTCGGCAACCAAGCAAAGAAGGATCTCGTGTGTCCATTTATTTGGTCTCTACTGGGTAGGGTCATTCTCAATATGTTTCACCTCTCATCATCTTTACTTTTGTTTCGCGGACAGTATACGTGAGGGAATGTCGTCTTGCATATATTCTTACTTCACAGACTTTATACTGATCTGCTTTTATGAAAAAAAGGGGGGTCCCGAACTTGTTTATAGGCCAAACACCATGGAAATTATTATCATTTTACTCTGCCCCTTTACATTTTTTTCCCACTGTTATATAATACCCCCATACGTGAGATTTTCAACCAAAAAAAAAATGTTTCTCGGCTTAGTTAAAAAGAAATTATCTTCGACCTTNCGTTTAAAATATTGGCCTATACGATAATTTATTATTATTTTTATTATTTAGTAAGTTATAAGTTTATTATTTAAGTAAATAAATAAAAAATAATACGAAATTTTTAGTTTGGGACGATGTATTTTAATGATTTTTCTGCCTACTTCGTATGTATTTTGTATTGCTCTTAACATTCAGTTTTATTTCTAAATTTCTGTTAAGTTTAATAAAATATTTTTAAAATAAATTAAACTTTATTTAATTTACCTTTATTTCGTAAATTTTAAATTTCCAGTTTAAGAAACTGAGCATTCTTTCTCACTCCAAAACGTTAAGCTACTCATCTGTTTACGTTGAAAGTACTCACTTCAACTGTTCTGAAACTTATTCGGACTTAATTCTTGACAAAATTTTGGATTATAAATGCTTAAGTAACTCGCTTTTAAGATTTTTAAGCATTTCTCTATTCCTTCTAGCAATAAATTTTAACTTTTTAAGCGTTCAAGAAACTCATTTACGTGTTACTTCTAAGGTTGCCCAAACTCAATTCAGCATATTTTTAATTGCTGAAAGCAGTTTAACTTGGCCAAATATTCTCTAAATGTTTAAAAAATTCAGTGTTAACCGCTGGCCAGATGACTTTTTTAGTGGATTTTGAAGTTTTCATAACTTATTTTAAGTAAATAAATGCTTATATCGGGGTCTACACTTCTCAGTTTTTAATATGAAGCATTTAATTTCGAAATCTTTTACTGTTTTGTATGCTCGATATGGATAGATTATTAATTCTAAACCAGCAAAGACCTTTATAACGTTAATAATAGATCTTCTATTGCTTATACTTATGTTATTAAAGTGTTTTATTGTAGACTTTGTCACCCTTACATATTTATTTTTTTGGATGAAATATATAAATTTATTGACTTTCATTCAAGGACATAGCTCCTATCTTTAAATTTCAATAAAGTCCTGCTATCGTATGATATTACTATTACTAAAATTTCTAATACTTTCACAGATTCCTTATGTTATTGCTGTTATACTTTCAGAGCTGTAAATTGAATTTCAACGTTCGTTTAAGGCTCTTGTTTTCTACATTGCAAACCGAATACTCCTGATTGTGTAGTGTGTATAGGAATTATATTATGTGTAGTCCTTCGTATCAAAAAGTAATTGATACAATAGGCCTTTCTTGGCTAGATTAGGCCTCTCCATTGGAACTCAAGCCTAATTCTAGGCCTCGTTTAAGGATTTTAGCCGCTGTTTTAGGCTCGTTCGAACCTTATTCTGCTCTATATTGTTATCTACGTGTTATTGGCACGCCTGTGGCAAGGTTAGAAAGATTTTCACATTTTTATCACTCTCAGCCAGCTTATCCGTGTTTAAAATGTCACCAGGCCTATACCCATTTCACCATACTTCAAATTTTAATGCATATTTTGACATTAATATCTAACTCTGAATATTATTAAATTGGTTTAAATTATTTTGTAAACTAAATTCAGGAGTTTAAACTAATGATTCGATGAAATTATCAGCTTATTTTTAAAGTTAATTTTGAATATTTCAGCTTTGAAGTAACTACTTCCATCATGTTAAATTAGTTAGATCCGGTTTTGATAAGAGCCTTAAACAAATAAATAAACACAATTTAACAAAATGAATTGTTTTTCTAGCTTCTAAATTAGATAAATTATACGTAAAGTATAATAGGCCTACTATTATCCTCTTAGCACTTTTGTAACCACGTGCTACAAAAGTAACTTCCAAAAAAAAAAAAATTATCAAAAGCGTACTTGTATACGTACCTGTTGCAACAGATGCGTTCGGTATTCTTAACGCCAAACTTTTGTCCCAGTCGTGTTTTTGTCGNTTCTTTTTCTTCTTCTTCTTCTTCTTCTAATAAATTAATTGTTTTTGTCATTTTAATTTACTCTTTTCATAAGAATGAACCTTTTACTATTTTCTATATTCAGTCTTTATTAAAAGGCATTGTTCGTATAATTAGCTAGATTTAAAAATAAAAATATATTTATAAGAATCAAAACTAATTAGAAACTTTCATTCTATGTCTTGTTTTTTTATTTTATTTTATTTTAAATTTTATTTTTATTTTTTTAAGGGGAAAAAAATAACAAGAAAGAAATCTCCTTGCGATAATTGGGATTCTGTTTGTTTATAAATTTCACTAATTGAAAGTTTAAAATTGTCTTAATTTTACGTTAAAATTAAATTAGTTGCTTTGTTCATTTAAATTCGGTTTCAATGATTTAATTATTTTTTAATTTTTAAATAAATTTGCTTAGTTTTTTTTTTAGGAAAGAAATTTTCAAAGTTGTAGAAACGCATTAGCTTAAACAGAGAATCAATCATCTTAAAAACTTTTTAAAAGTTAATTGCGTTTAAAATATTGGCCTATACGATAATTTATTATTATTTTTATTATTTAGTAAGTTATAAGTTTATTATTTAAGTAAATAAATAAAAAATAATACGAAATTTTTAGTTTGGGACGATGTATTTTAATGATTTTTCTGCCTACTTCGTATGTATTTTGTATTGCTCTTAACATTCAGTTTTATTTCTAAATTTCTGTTAAGTTTAATAAAATATTTTTAAAATAAATTAAACTTTATTTAATTTACCTTTATTTCGTAAATTTTAAATTTCCAGTTTAAGAAACTGAGCATTCTTTCTCACTCCAAAACGTTAAGCTACTCATCTGTTTACGTTGAAAGTACTCACTTCAACTGTTCTGAAACTTATTCGGACTTAATTCTTGACAAAATTTTGGATTATAAATGCTTAAGTAACTCGCTTTTAAGATTTTTAAGCATTTCTCTATTCCTTCTAGCAATAAATTTTAACTTTTTAAGCGTTCAAGAAACTCATTTACGTGTTACTTCTAAGGTTGCCCAAACTCAATTCAGCATATTTTTAATTGCTGAAAGCAGTTTAACTTGGCCAAATATTCTCTAAATGTTTAAAAAATTCAGTGTTAACCGCTGGCCAGATGACTTTTTTAGTGGATTTTGAAGTTTTCATAACTTATTTTAAGTAAATAAATGCTTATATCGGGGTCTACACTTCTCAGTTTTTAATATGAAGCATTTAATTTCGAAATCTTTTACTGTTTTGTATGCTCGATATGGATAGATTATTAATTCTAAACCAGCAAAGACCTTTATAACGTTAATAATAGATCTTCTATTGCTTATACTTATGTTATTAAAGTGTTTTATTGTAGACTTTGTCACCCTTACATATTTATTTTTTTGGATGAAATATATAAATTTATTGACTTTCATTCAAGGACATAGCTCCTATCTTTAAATTTCAATAAAGTCCTGCTATCGTATGATATTACTATTACTAAAATTTCTAATACTTTCACAGATTCCTTATGTTATTGCTGTTATACTTTCAGAGCTGTAAATTGAATTTCAACGTTCGTTTAAGGCTCTTGTTTTCTACATTGCAAACCGAATACTCCTGATTGTGTAGTGTGTATAGGAATTATATTATGTGTAGTCCTTCGTATCAAAAAGTAATTGATACAATAGGCCTTTCTTGGCTAGATTAGGCCTCTCCATTGGAACTCAAGCCTAATTCTAGGCCTCGTTTAAGGATTTTAGCCGCTGTTTTAGGCCCGTTCGAACCTTATTCTGCTCTATATTGTTATCTACGTGTTATTGGCACGCCTGTGGCAAGGTTAGAAAGATTTTCACATTTTTATCACTCTCAGCCAGCTTATCCGTGTTTAAAATGTCACCAGGCCTATACCCATTTCACCATACTTCAAATTTTAATGCATATTTTGACATTAATATCTAACTCTGTTCAAATATTATGTGACTAAAGCATGTTGCTACGCTTTACATAATAGATGAATTGTCCTTGTATAGCGTTATTTATGTCTATTTTCTGATATATTCTTGTTGGATTTAGTGAAACTTTTCGCCGAGTTGTGTTATAAAACCATTAAACGGGGGTTTTCTCATCGACATAATTCTTGACGATAAGATAGACCTTGGTCGATCATCTTTCAATTGCTGCTGTTGTAGTAATTGGTGTCAGGCTGTGTCAATATCTGCTCGGACTCATCGATTTTTAGTCTGGATGTGGGATTCACCAGCTGCCAATGGATGGGTTTTCCTTGTTAAACTTATAACGCGTCATTTATCGCCTACTAATTTTTTCTCGACTCGAGACAGAAAAGTAAAAAACAAAAAATAAACTAGAAAAATATCTATTTATATTTATTAAAACTGAGTCTTCCACATATCTATGATGTCTACCTATAATATTCGCGCTTCTATAACTTCGTCAAACCTGGCGATTCTTTAGAATTATCCCTTAAAATTCGCTTTTTAACCGATCAATTTCCATTCGCTTCGTCATTCTACGTAAACGCGTCACTAATCTATATATTTGTTCTTGTTTACGTCATCAATATGTGTGTTTGATGCTATCTACGTCATCGTTATACGCTCTTGACGTTTCGACACATCATCGCCACGTGCTCACACATAATCGACATATGCTTTTCGTCATAATAATGTGTGTCTCGACGTCATTTTTTAAATTGTCCATTTCGGCCTCCGTCAACGGTTTTTGTGGTCGTCATTTCCTAAAATGTCATTATCGTGTGACGCGTTCTACCGATTTTCCTTTTCGTCATCGTTATTTGATTAGTCGAGTTCGATTACGAGGATTATAACGATGTTTGCTTACTCAATTAAACTTATTCTTATCTGTATCGATGCCTTTTCCATCATTATCCTTTTAAATACCTTACAAGACCCAATTTTAATCAACGATTCGTTAGATAAATGTATCAATAAAGTTTAAGACGGGCTGGCGGATTTCACAGAATTGCCAAAACTCGTAGAGTAATGATCGATTTCTCTGCATCACTATAAATGTTATAGAATTAAAGCATTAATATACCAAGAAGAACACAAACAAGACCGTCGGAGAGTTTAATATTTAGGAAAAAAGCACCGAAAGTAAATATTATTATTGTTGTAAGTAGGTTCTCTCTTTACAGTGAATTCATTTTCTTAACGTTATGAAATGATGTGACCTCGTTTGGAAGAAAGTTCAAATTTAAATCCACACACCCCCTAAGTAGATTAGCTTGGTGTGAGGGAGGGGATGCTATTTCGTTTCTAAGGCAATTATATCAACTATCCCCACCTCCCATCCAAAAGCTAGATGAGTTCTTTTTGTAAATCGCCCAAAAACTTATTCAATGAAGCGCTAGGGACCTCTCCCATTATTGTATCAGTACGGGATAAGTAAAAATATCCGAAAAACAAACTACTTAGCATACAACATATCGATAATGACAATAGCAACAACCAGGTGGGAATAGTCAGGAAAAAAACTACATTTACAAGCTTGTAATTATTGTTAGCACGTTGTTAACCCCTAAGTAACATTTTGCGCACGTACCAATATTATTTATCACCTATAATATTTACAGTTGACTACTTTCGAGACCTTTAAAATAAAAAGGAAGATTTCGTTGTTCGTTGCCGTATTATCCGTTATTATCTGGTCTCTTTCGTCTACCTTGACCTTAACAGGCCACTTCTCGGTCCGAGGTGTCAAATTGCTTCTTTATCTAGTTCACCCCTCTACCCAGAGAACGGGACAGACGATCCAGGAACGACAAAGTGATACAACAGATTGTCGTCGAACAAAACTGTTAGACTTGTTTACATTGTACGTGGATGGAAACTTGTTCATCCCGTGATCCTTACAAGATAACGTCTTTTTTCGTGTTTACTTTATACGTTAACTTTAAAATTTACCCCCTACGAAAAAAAATCTATTTACAATGTTTCAAATTGAAAATATCTCGAGGATAAAGACATCGATTATCCTTATTTTAAAATTTAGATCTCTCCTTTCCTTTCTGTTTAAACGTTAAGAATGGCGTTTGTTTAAATGCAGAAAACAGAGGGGGACGGTAAAAAAAAAAGCATTCTTTTATTTGTAAATTCGATGTTTTTGGCAAAGCTTAGGAATTTTCGAGCAGTAGTCGGTAGCGACATGATTGTGACGATGGAAGCAATGATGCTGTTTAGCATACTAATAGATGCAGCTATCCACCCAGACTCCAGTAAGGACGGGAGGGTGGAAAAAAAATATCCAACAGAAACGAATTTATAAGCTAATGAGAATAACCCGAGGCAAAGCTGGACTAGAACTTGGGCAGATGCTATCTGATGAGTGTTACGAGCCCCAGCAACTTATGGAAATATTTAGACAAAACTATGTGTTACATAAATTGCAACGGGGCTCCATTCATCGAGCCAACTCGACTTAAAATTAAATTTTCCAATCTGTGGCATTTAATAGCTCTCTGTTTTTTTAAGAAAATGGATTTATTAATTAGTATAGTGTTCAATTGTCGTTACGACAGTTTGCCGGTGGTTGTAAAGTAACGTAACGTTACATAACAAACGACATAATCGTGGAATGTCAGACAGCGCGAAGCGTAGACGTGTCCATAATTGATACTGCCAACTTCGCCAGATGATCTATCTATGTGGACAATTCGTAATACGCCCTTTTCTGACTTAACATCTCTAAGCATTATCATCAACAAGTGACACATACACACGCAGCTACATACCCTGCTCGATGGGGCAAGTTGGACTCACCCGGTTGTGTTTCCGGAGAGGGGGACATTTGTCATCTCTTGGTACTCCCTCTCTTCGGACAGTGTGGGTGGTGTGATCCTGGAACCGTTTGCCACCCCTCACGTATCTGTATAACTTCAACAGAGAAAATGTGAAAAACAAAACATAAAAAAGATTTTTCTCTTTCTATATATATATATATATAAGTCTTGTTTTGCCACAATAGTTATTTTCTCGTGTCTAACTTTCTGATTTAATATCTAGAACGAAGACAGCTTGTCAACTAAAGAAATTATATACAGTACATCAACTTGATGTATTTATAGATTGCGCTTCATCCCGTGAAAACGGATTAGTGTAATATTTATTTATTTAATTTTTATCTTAAAAATTTGATCTGATATTACTATTATAGAGAAGGGATTGATAGATCAGTATAGACATACGGACGTTCGTTTTAAAGACTTGGTAAAGTCGATATTATAGCTTTTTAAGGCTTGAAATGTGATTAAAATTTTAAAAATCTGACTCCATTTCAGCCTCTAAAAATCCTCATCTTATCCACTCATCAGGGAGGATTATTCAGTTGCGTATGTAACATTTTAAAAATAAAAAAATACCACGAATAAACAGAGATAATAATGTATAAAAAATATCCTATTAATTTAATTGCTAATTATAATTTTTTAAATTTTTTTACGAGAGAAAGAAAGAGAGAGAGAGAGAAGCCCATCTGTCAAAGGATTGTAATTTGAAAAGTTAATTTGTTTCAGTAGATAAACATACCGGAGTCATCCAGTTCAACATTCTTTCGGCAACCAAGCAAAGAAGGATCTCGTGTGTCCATTTATTTGGTCTCTACTGGGTAGGGTCATTCTCAATATGTTTCACCTCTCATCATCTTTACTTTTGTTTCGCGGACAGTATACGTGAGGGAATGTCGTCTTGCATATATTCTTACTTCACAGACTTTATACTGATCTGCTTTTATGAAAAAAAGGGGGGTCCCGAACTTGTTTATAGGCCAAACACCATGGAAATTATTATCATTTTACTCTGCCCCTTTACATTTTTTTCCCACTGTTATATAATACCCCCATACGTGAGATTTTCAACCAAAAAAAAAATGTTTCTCGGCTTAGTTAAAAAGAAATTATCTTCGACCTTTCTATAGAATGTTATCTTCAAAAAAAAAAAAAAAAAGTTAATATTTATGAATTAATCATGTTTGTCGTTAACGATTTTAAGAAATAATAAAAGAAAAAAAAAAGATTATTAAAAATTTGTAAAAGTAAACAATTTTTCATAAATTAATTAAAGTTTATAATTATCAAAAAAAAATTATAAGTTTAATGATTTTCTTCTTTTATTTTATTAACAGCTTTTCTAGTAAATTATAAGATTTTTTGATTGTTTAAATTTATATTCTTCTTCTTATTATTTTTTTATGATAAGAGCCGAAAATTTGTAAAATATAGTAAAATATTTTAATGATGTTTAAAAGTGTAGATAATATATTTAAAGTGATGACGATCTGTTCTCGTGTTCAAATTTTTTAATAGCCAATTATTAAATTTACGCAATAATTTTAAGCCTGTAAAAAAAATTAAAAAAAACCTATCTTAAAATTAGAATTTTTAAGTAATATTTAATGTTGATTTTTCTTAAATTTTACACATTAACAAATTAGATATATTTGAAATCGTAGGAATGTCTTCAAAGCGATTCTTTCCCTGTTTAACAATCCGTGTCTGTCTAAATATAATGATTACTATTTCTCGCATCATTTTTTCGTTTTCCTTGACCTCTAAGTCTCTTCCCCGTGATGGTTGGAACGTTCTTCATCCACCCCACAAGTTTGTTTATAAGAATACAAGGCACTAGGATATAGAACAAAGCATCCATTCATGGCAGATCCTCTTAATGATGGCAGTAGTTTTTTTTTTCTTTTTACTTTTTTGAGCTAAAAACCTATCCAGTTTAAACATGGAGGTAGGGAAAAGAATTTTGAGATCGTTGCCATTCTTGTCTTATTTTGGAAAGTGTGTTCTCCTGTTTGTACTCTTAATGAAATTCCTGGCAACATTAACTCCGGTGAGGGATAACTGCCTCATCTAATTACCTCCCTTACTCCAAGCTTATTTTTCACTTCGTTACTCAGTTAATTATTAAAACAATCCTTTCTACAACAAAAGACGATTTTCTGAGGGGTTGAATCCTGTTAATTCCGTGTTTTTACACACTTAAACGAAAAAATTAATTAAAAAAGTTTAAATAGTAGCAAAACTTCATTTAAAAAAAAATTAAGTAAAAGAGATCCTCGAAACTGTTCTATACTGTTGCTTAAAAGTGAAATTTTTATCGAAATATATTTACCACTCCACTAAATTTAACAATAACATTGGCTACATTGGTTAGCTGTTGGGTATTTTGTGAATCTTTTCTGTAACTTAATACCGTTGCCAGAGGAGGGGGAGCATCCCAAATGTTAGTGTATTGGGCCATGTGGTGCGAATACTCAGTTCGGATTACTATTTTGTACCAGGACCTGGCAGAAACTGTGCAATGCCCCATTTACAACTTCCCTCTTACATATAACCATTGGAAGTAGTTATGACCTGGAAATTGTGTTCGACAACTAAACCAAATGTTACTAGTTTTTGTGTTTTTTTAAATGAAATTAAAAAATTTTGAAAGCTTGATAGTCGTAATTTTTTGTATAAAAATATATTTTAATGAGTTCATTTGGCAGCTACGTGCAAAATTGTCGTGACAAGCGAGTTGCATTCGGAATTTCTTGGCTCTATTCTGTAACACGGAATGCTCTAACTCATATTAATGAGCTGTTGGACGTATACCTTTGTCATTCGTTATGTTGTTGCAATAATTCAAATCTTTACAAGATATTAAGAATATATTTTTTCTTTAAAAAAATGATGAAAAATTGAAATTTTGGGAATTTCTATTAAGATAAAGATGGAGAATTGCCTTTGAAACGAGCGCATTAACTCATTATTAATACGTCCTAAAGAGGAGCTAACTTATCGAAATTCAAGTTTAACAATTAACTTATGACTTGAACTCAACAGGATTTATAACGGACGAGGTTAGAAGTTGCCTACTTATTGGTTAATCTGTCGAGTTTAACCACAGTCTGTGTCAACTATTGAGTTACCGGGATTTCCACCTATCTTTCCGGTTATTGACATAGAGACTGTAATGTGCATCGGACACGTCACGCAATTTATATTTTGCAACCCCCCTCGTGATCGGTCACGTCAAAGCTGTTAAATTTTACGAGTTACGATGGGTTATTTTGAAAACTGATTGTAAATTGCTGCCGATCAAATACACTTTGCAATAAACAGAAAGGTGAGACTGTTAAAGTTGAACATTCAGTTCTGCCTGTTTCTCTTCTTTAAACAATTTTTCAACTGTTGGTTTTTGCAAAGAAAGAGCTTATTTTTGAAATTTTTTAAAGCAAGAAATTCTTTAGAAATAATTGGAAACGATTATTTGGTGTCATTACAATGATGCGTTAATAATTTCACATGGATTTGTCTGAAAATAGAATTTTTTTAAGTACATAAAATACCTCATTTTTGTAAGATTTCGCTCCGGTTTAACTTGATAATGTAGTATTTTACTCTAGTATTTAATAAATTTATGTAAAAAAATGGACACTAGACATCCAGTTTATAATATTTTCGACATAAAAAATTGTTATAAACATTTAATTGCAATTAATTTCGCAATTTAAACATATTCATTATAATTAAAATATTTAATTGCGATTAACTTCTTTAATTACAATTAAATTTTGAAATTGATTGAAATTTATATGAATCGATTTCATAATTTAACTGAAATCGATTATAATTATTAGAAATTGACAATTTTTTTAACAGTTAATTTAATTAGCTCAATAACAATGTACGAAATGTACAGATACTTTAAATGGGATAAAATTTAAACAGAATTGAAAAACTTAAACAGCCGATTTTAATAATAATAATAATAAAGGAAAGAGGGGAGAAAAAAGAATATTGCGGCGAACATAACTTTCTAAGAAACAAACTGGAAGATTCTGTTTGAGACGTCACCTTTCGCACCTTTATAAGAAGTGGGTAATCTAGGATCACATATCTTTATTAACGTCATCTTGGGCATTAATAATTAAACATGTGGAAGAATATAATTTACGATATCAAGGATTTAACACGATGTGCATTTTTCTAACAGTATTTACTGGAAACCGCGTAAAAGTCAATAACCTATAAATGATTATGCTTGTACCGTGACAAGAGGCTTTCAACTCACTCTGGCTGCAAGGCGTTGTTAAGTATCCGTTTTCTGCATATACTACAATCCCTGGCAGATTAAAGTCAAACACAAACCCCAGTTACTTTCCGAATACATGATTGACTGCCTTCGCATTGGATGGCTTATTTTGGCAAAATCTTCACATTAATGTCACTTGGAGGATTTTCGAATTTGAGTTAAGAGAATTATGATTGCCATCGTTTAACCGCCCTCGTAAAAAATTGTAATTATTATTTTGAACTATCGTATCTCTTCGTGCATGCCACTAATCCTTGCGTTAGTTTAGCCCTTACGATACTGTAACCCTGGATAAACCCATATAAAACCTTTCTTTTTATTTATATCGTGAACTTTAATTGAATTTCAAGTGCGCTTACTGAAGGTTCGATTCTTAAATTTTGTTTTCTATCTCCTGTAGTGATCCGTGCGTTAGTTCAGCCCATGTCAGGCTAGAGCAATGGATAAACAGAAGAAATAGAGGAGCTGATTTATGTTTTGTCTCCATTTCTTAGAATTTCTATGTATGATCCTTCTAAATTTTCTTTATCTGAATTCCTGAATTAGTTTACCCCGGTGATATTCGAGCCTAAACAAACTGCAGAAAAGTGTTTATTGGATCAAGATCCAAAAAAATTTTTCTTTCACGAATCATTTTAATAGGACTTCATGCACACTCTTAGAACTCCAGAAATTTCCTTTATCTCTTCTTATAATCATCTCGTTCCCTAGCTCTTATGATAATGAAGCAGTGGATAAACTGTAATTTCTAAAGTTCATTCAAGGCATGATTATTACCTTAAAGATATTTTTCTACGTTATCTAGGACTTTATTATTCTATCTCGATTTATATTATGATTCTTAATTTACTAGGACTTTTACTAGACTCGATTCTTCAAAATTTTCTTTTATTTTGTGAAGAAAGCTAAGGCTTTATGATTGAAGTCTTTTTACATTAAACGAATCGAAGTGAATACTTGAGGGAGTATAACCCATCTACTATTCCTAAAAGTTGTTTTTTTCCCTTCTTCCTTCCTCTCTTTCGTTACATGTAGGAGGTCTATGTTTAGTGGTGATAGTAGGACCATACACTCAAAAAATATACATAAAAAAATACGAAAAGAGCGAGTGTTTGTAAAAATAAGAAAAAAAATTCAGATTTTACTTCTATAGGATTTTAAAATGGATTCGGCATTTTCCCTCAGGGTTTAGGATAGATGTAACTCCAAATAACAGCTCTTTTCTCTCTTTTTTTTCCCTTTACTTTGGAAGATTTTTGTATCGTTTTCTGTACTTTCTACCCTGGGGAAGTCTGATATATATATATATGTATGTATATATATATTTTTTTTACTATTCGTAACATGAATGGTTTGTGATTGTTCAAAACGCATTATTCCATACGCCATACTAAGAATATTGAGAAGGATGTTAAGATTTTGGCTTTTCTATATCTCGTCCCAGTATCAATTCATCTTGGATGATAGAAGTCTATGAATTAAAAACAGCAAGTTTTAAGACATTTTAGGGATACTTTAAACTGTTTTTTGACAATTTCTAATTATCTTCTAAACTCTTCAAGTGATATGACACCGACAAACTAAAGTAAAAAAGTAAATAAGAAAAAAAAACATATAATCAAGAACCACTCATTCAATTTAACACCCTCGAAAATTTTCTTTTTCTTCACCTGACTCAAAGAAGTATTTATAGCTAAGTCGTATGCAATAAGGCAGCTTATCCTGTAATTCTATCCCGTGTCTGAGTTTGTTTTAAGATTCTTTTTTCGTATCCGGCCCTTTATAAAATTTTGATTTCCGACGATCAATTTTTACAAATTCAAACTGAATTCCCCCCCCCTTATGAGTCTCCTTAAGCTTCTTACTCGTCTTTCTGGAGTGATTTTTGTTAAGAACTCGCGCCAAGTTCTGTAATTATTAAACTTAAAACAACAACAACAACACCCCCATAACTTGTAGAAAAGTAAATAATACGAGATTAGTTTTGTAGGGAGTGATGCGGATGCGGAATTAGTTACCATGACGATCGGATAAGTCGCGGCGGCTACCAAATGTCACATCGTCACCTCGAGAGGTCATCGCATGGCCGTAGGGGCCACAGGCACGGTTTAAAAATCGTGGACCCCCACATTGTTCGTAGCGCCATCTTTTGAGGCCGTCCAGAACTAGTGTCATTCCTGACAGAATTGTTATTTATGATTGTTAATCACTGATAAAAATGCAATGTAGCGAAACCGAGGCACGAGCTACCGGGTGTGGTCGAAATGATTACATCCGCCCATTTGGTCGTTCTTTAAAAGGGATAAGGCTCAGTCTATATATCAAACAACTGTTTATAATGAAACACTAATAAAAGAATCTGATTGCTTTCGATGGAAATCGTCGAATGGATAATTTTTTCCCTCCCTCCAACTCTGCTTTTTTTCCCCTTTCTTTCTTTCTTTTCTTTGCTTCCGATTAATCACATATTGTATGATTTCTGGTCACGCCTTCAAATTTTGTATTCCCTAATTCCTTCTTCATATATTTTCTTCGAAATTTATCTACTTACTTCTTAGGTACTCTCTCCCTTGTATGAAGTTTCTCTGCTTTTATTCAAGTATTCTACGTGATTTGCTAAATTCTTTTTATTTGTTTATAACTCGTAATCTTTTATGTTTATGTCTAGTGTAGTTCATAGATTAAATTTTATGGAATTTGGATATTAATAAAACTCGTAATTTCCTGTTATTGCCTTTTTTTTATTATTATTTTAAGTGTGTTTAATACGAAATTTTTGAAATATATAATTCTATTTTGTTAAATTTCGTGCGGTTTTTACGTAAATCCAGGTAGTCAGAATGAATCTACCTGTTCGGATTGGTCAGTTTGAATCTAGTTATTGGTCAAACTGGACAATGAAATCTTCATTACAGATCCAAATGGTCAGTTTTAATTCATTCCATGCTGGATCCTTGTAATCATTCCTTGGTGGATCAATTAAATTTTCTTCGTAGGTTCGATTGGACTTAAAAGAAGATTTAACTGATCTTTTTGGATCCAGATGATCAGTTTGACCATACAAAAGTACAGATTCAATTTAGATTTATCTCTTTTTATATTTAAATGATCGTTATTACATATAATATCTCAATTCAAATGGAGAGTTTATATTGAAACGATTCTCATATAGGTTCATGTGACCAATTTGAATTATCTCTATATAGTTTCTAATGAATTTATTCCACATAATAGATTCAAATGGTCAGTATCAATTATCTATATATATAGCCAATTTATCACGTACATAAATTGAAATGGTCAGTTTGATTTATTGCCTATATAATGATCGGTTTGGATTTTTTTTTCTCCACAGATTCGAATGGTCAATTTGAATTCGGCTGTCATAAATTTCAAATGGCCAGTTTGCATTTAATAAGATGGGATCTCGTGCCAGAAAGTATGGCAAATCTACAGGCCTATGCGTATATTTCGAAATTGAGTTCAAACTAATAGTAGCTTACATGGGAAATTTTTTTACGTGTAAGCTGATAATTTGTTTACCTTCATATAAACAAATACTCATACTTTTAGATCTTATTTTGTACCAGAAATCATCTAAAATTATTTTTTTTAATGGTTAGTAAAGCCTAAAAGTCTTTCCTGACAGTTATTTAGCATATAAGAGGTATTTTAATTAACGTTTTATTAGTTAGCTGTAGTTAAATATTCTTTAATAAGCGTCTGTCAAATAGTTCGATCTTCGACTCGCACACCTGACAGGTAATAAAGACACCTTTACCTAGCAACAATAATCAATCATTATAGATTCTATTGAACCATTTTGATGTATTTATTTAATCGATTTTAATGGAAGTTTCGTCTAGAATTAATGAATATTTTTCGTTTCAATATCTTCTTAACTTAGGCCATTTGGCCCGGGGGATCTTTATACTTTCTCTCTCTACGCTCATCCCTTATTCTTTTAGCGAAGTCGCCGGTCACGTGACGCACGATGTTATCATTAGGGTGGACTAAACGAGACTTGGCCTCACTGTCAAAATCGTGACGTCAATATATAAGTGTTTCTGCTGAACCATTTTAGGTGTTCGGTTTGATTGTAAATTAGAATGCAAATTTATTTAATTTTTTTTTCTTTTTTTTTAAGATGGTCTTCTCTGGAAAATTATTGCTCCAGAGATAAAAATTTAAAATATAGGTTTGATTAACTTGATTTGAATGCTTAATTTGTATTTTTCTATATAGTAATTTAAAAAAAAAGAAGAAGAAGATAGTTAGCTGATATTTAATTCGTTCGTTCGTTTGTCTATCCAATGAATATCACGAGAATTAATTGAATTGAAGATTCGGAATTTTAAGGGCTTCTTCTAGAACCCAATTCAAACTTGCATAGTACTTTTAGTAGATCCATATATAATTTTTTAACGTATATATTGAAACAGCTTTCGAATAACTATACGAGGAATAAATTGTTGAAAACTTAAGGATTATTTTAAACATCAAACACTTAGAATTAAGCTAAAAGTTCGCTAAACAATTTATTAAAAAATCTCATCATTGAAACAATCTTCAAGTAATTAACTACTCTGTCTCGTTTCTTTACCCCGCTAAGTCAATCACAGCTTATTCTATAATAAATAAAATCTTAATTTAAAAAGAAAAAGGATCCACAGCACGAGTTAAGCAACGGGTAATTTGAATCAATTTGAAAGCACGTAAACCAACAGGCATTCATAACACCTACTGCACTGCAAAGCTATAAACGAGACTCAAGTGTTTGATAATGTCATAATTATGTCAAGCGAAATAGGTTAGGAGTGAAATCTTACTTCGGGCGATAAAATGTTCTCGTGACTTCGATGTTTAATACAGAAACGGTGAGGGACATGTTTCCCTATGCACAACAGTCGACATGTTGAATGGGGAGATCAACGAATCTATACGGGTATAGATCAAGAAGGGTTTCTCTTTACGACTTCTCATGTCTACGTTCGACCCACTATATCTTCTTCTAGTTATATTATACTTTAAACACGTCAGGTGTTTATTAATTCTACCAAAAAGAAAAAAATATAAAAAAAAAAACACTCGGAATCGCTCCACACCTAACTCCACGTTATGCAAATTAGGTAAGAAATAATACAATTTCTTGGTATTGGGATTAAAAAAATGCAATAATTATTATTCTGGGATATTCCAAGAACACGTGATTGACCTGGAAAGTATGAAGGAAAAAAAAAGATTGTGATTTTATTCAAGTGCCTACTCCGATTCAAATCTCTATAAAATAGGATGGATTAAGCTTTTAACATGTACCACGCCTACAAACAACGCTATTAACTTGTCAAGGGGCAAAACAAAAGAAAAAAAAATAAAAGAAAAAGAACCGCCTTGTCTACACTTCAAGATCTTGATATTATTGACTTAATTATGCTTAAGGTATAATAACATTTTAAACAAGTTCAATGTACCGAAACGTGAGGAAGTTGGAGACTTTTTATTTTATTTTTTTTCTCTTCTAGAGTTTATATTTATGTGTATGTCTATGGGAAGTAGTCAGAAAAATCTTCACAAATTATGATTTTTATGCTTTTATGGTAACAATTTGTGCTCGGTTTTATGGTAATTTGCAGAGTATTTTTATGTTAGAATATGCTACTGTGAGGAAAATTAATGTATTTTTTTTGTGTTTTTTTTTTTTGGAAAAAATCCTGAGAGATTGTCATCAAAAATTTCTACGTTTATTTAATTATATAACAATAAAAAAGGCTATTATATCGTAAAAGAAAAGTATTACTTCGATGCTTAATCATTACATTAAAGCGTTTAAAAAACTAGGGGGTCGCTAATTTGTGACGTAAAAGATTTTCTCCCTCGATTAGCCAATGGTAGGATCGGGTTCGGTCACGTGACGTGGATTCTATGTCGTCTCGCTTCTAGTGCTCGTAAAAGTTTTATGACACTATAAACAATATTCACGTTCTTCATTAAAGCTTGTGCCAAAAGAGCGAGAAAAATGTGACATTTTCAGAACTTGTACTGCCGACAGTTGACATTTCTTATCGCTTTTAATTGTCTTATTTCGTGTTAAGGACGTTCGACTATATAAAACCAATTTGTCCGAATTAATGCTATTCCAGCGTTATATTGAACGTGATTCGATTTAACGTCGGCTTCGATTGGGGCGAGTTTTTTTTAGTTCGGAGGATTTTGTTCTCCAACCGGTAGCTCGCGATCGCCGAAGAAGTCGAGAATCGCATTCGATTTACATTACAAGAGACCAGCGAGCGAGGAAAGGTTGAGAAGCTCCGTGTGAAGTTAGCAAAAAGCGTGTTTAAAAGGCATTAAAACGAATCTGTTGGATAATTTTACGATTAAAAACTTTAAAATATGAAGCGAAATTAACCACAAATCGGATGATTTAATTTGTTACTGAGGTAACACCGTATTGCACAGCTGTTAAAGCCGTGCAACATTGGTGTTACCCTAGTAACAACCGGTATGCAGGGTTAACCGGTTTGTCACGTGACCAGACGTGGTCGGCGATTAGATACTACCGTTCCATACAGACACCCGGCGAATAGAAAAAAAAAGAAATAAAATAAAATAAAAAGAAGAGGGACAAGGATCATTTTTCTTTTCTTTTATTCTTTTTAATTAAGGTTGTAGATAACGGACGGTAGAGGGCATACAAAGTCAAGACATACCCCCGGTTGGATGTTTGATTTATATACAGCTGTCGAGATAAACATCTCGACAGCATTTACAAAGACGACTAAACATCATACATGCGAATACGTGATAGGAAACATTTTAATTATAATTGATAACCCCTCTTACGACAAACGGTACCACAAATTGCGCCCTTCTTACACTGTATAGGACACGTGAACTCGTTTAAAATGGTTCCTAAACTGTAACTTGACCCCCCTCTCCTGGTTACATTCGAGGTTTTTCGAATCGTTCGGGAGCATCGGAAAGTGGTTGAAAGTCGAGGGGTTCGAGTTCAGAATTGGCACCCGTCGTATGTTGAAAGGAATTAGAATCACGCCCCATCTCACGTTCTTGGCATTTGTCACGATTCTTTCCCCTAAAACGTCACGAAATGCCGTCGCCACGTATCCCGACCGGATCTCTTCTGCCGAATGACCTTTGACAGCCCCTTCTAGAAGGCTCCTTTCTGCTCGTACCCCCGATCGGTTCTCCTAGATGACCTTTGACCCCGGCTTAGCGAGGGGAGGCTCGATTTATTTTTTCTTCTTATTATTTTTTATTTTTTCTCTTTTCTCGATTCCAAACAGGATCCACTTTTTCGTCAGGACCTGTATAAATTAGGTTGCGAGTTCATTAGAATACAATAAACGAGTCCACCTGTTATCCATGTTTTTGACACTAAACAAACAAGAATTTCTGCATGTATAAAAGTTTAAAAATTAAAATATATCACTTATTAATTTCTTTGTTTTATATATAATTTTGTTATTTAAAAAAATTTAATTTAAAAAAAAATAAAAAATTATTTCTTTTTAACGCGATTACTTCGTAACGCTTATACTCCAAAACAGTTTAAGACATGTGCATCCCTTTCTTATCAATTGCAAATTATCGACTTTGACGTCATCAGAAAATGTTGTTCATCTGTCTGTAAAAGATCATCCAACCCCGGGGACTACACAAGAAAGTGGGGGGAAGCGAAAGGGGTGGCAAAGTTTGATAAATGCCATCCACTCTTACTACAGACAAAGTTTTGTGTTGTTTATAAATGGAGGTTGACAGTTATTGATGTAAAACCGACGAATGAAAAATACAGAGAATATATATATATATATTTTTATATATATTTTTTTATTTTTAAACTTTCCTTCCCCTTTTCTTCCTTCGTCTCTTCACAATTTTCTACTTAACTCCTGACGTCTCTCTCTCTCTCTCTCTCTCTCTCTCTTTTCTCCTACAATCCTGTATCATGTTCTTTACAACATTCAAAAATACCTTTGGTTGAATAAGTCGAGGTGACATGACGGGTTCTTCCTCTTTCTACCCATAAAATTGGCGACCAGGTGAGGTAAGCTAAGGGGGTTGTGTCATCAACGTGTGTAAAGGTAGACCTACACACCTGTCTGATTGAGTCAAGATTCGATACTTAGATATGCGTAAAGCTATATGGATTTATATATTCTTCAATATCTTAAGTACGCCGAGAGATTCGTATGTGGATTACAAGTTGGAGTTTTTGTAATAACTAGGATTTGAAGTTTTTTCCTCCTTTTAAAAATTTTTTTTTATTCTGATTCCTATCTAGGACATACGCTTGTTTCTTGAGGGATTTTTTGATGCTCCTTTTTTATCACAAGATAGTAATGTATTATTATTTAAATAATACATTAATTTGTTGAAATTTGAGTCATTTTTAAAAAAATTTTTAGATGATTTTGTATTTAAATTGCTAGTCTGGTGCATTTTTTAAAATTATTTTCTTCATTTTCTGATGTTAATTAGTGATTTAGACTAAGTAGTGATGTCAGGAAAATGCTTAAAAAATGTGCTTCAGATTAATGTTATAAATTCAAAAATTCGTCCAGAAAATAGTTTATATAATATATAATCATGCTTAATTTATTTATAATGTATTTAAATTCTCAAGTAGAAGTTACAATAGTCCAAAACAATGAGAAGGAACGTTTAAACAAGATATAAACAACTGATTGATCGATTAGATCGATAAGAATTCATGTGATCGAAATATATTATCAAAATGACGAAAATAATTCAAACTAGAAAGATTTCTTAACGAGAAAAAAAAGCAACTTAAATGAGCCTGAAAATAAAGGCTTTTATCTATTTAGGTAATTACGAGTTTAGTCGTAGCTTTAGAAGATACGAGCCTATTCTCTTCATTGAGATTTCAATGGAATTCCCACAGTTCAACTCCTTTTTTTTTCTGTTCCTGCTCGCCCGGGGGGTTGTGTGCGCCTTCGACTAGCCACTCTGTGGTTAAGAAGGTAAGAGAAACCCTCTATCGTCTTAGACAGGTGAGTGAAGCTAGCGACAGGTAGTTGTTACCTGCGACACACAATTACCTGATGTCAAGGCTGTCCCTCACTTTAACACTGACATCCACCCTTGCTCGGCTTCCACACTCCAAGATAATAATGGTTTTTGACCGCTGACGTCACGCGGTGACGTCACACGGAAGTATGAGAGCGGTTTTTGAAGGGAGAACCCTGATGAAATATCTCACTCCCCCTTTTTTTTATTTGTTTGTCCTCATTTCAGTTAAGAGATGCGATTTTTATAGCTATTTTAAGGGCATAATTATTTTATTTTATGAAAGTTTAGTGAAAATAATTTGAGTTTTTTGTGTTAATTAATCGGTAAATTAATATTTTTGTATTTTTTGGGGGGAGGAAGATTTAAAAAATCTCCAGAGATATGCTATAATCTATAGTTAAACTCATGGATAACTTTAATTATAGTGTTAAATAAAGAGTTAAGTGAGTTAATGTTCAGTGTAGTGTTAAATTAATGAAGTTTTGATTTTTTTGGACTTAAAAATATTCTAAAAATATGTTAATTTATTGAAATAACCCGAAGATAAACTCATTGATGTGGTGTTAAATTTGATGATGTCTAGTGTAAAAACACTAGACTTTTTAAATTCTTATTTAGAATTTAACAAGTCTAGTGTTAAGTTTACTGTTAATTTAACAAGTTTTATTATTATTTTAATTTAAAAAGATTTAAAAAACTGTTAATTTTATTGGATAATGTTTGGCCAAGTATTGATAAGTCCTCAAACATAATGTTAACTTATAGATTTAAAAATTTTAGTGTTAAATTAAACAAAATTTTGAGCATTTTTAATTAAAAATAACTCTAAAAAATTTAAATTTAACTAAAAACTTAGAACTAAACTCATTAATAAATTGAATCCACTGTATCAATTTAAGATTCCAATAGAATTTCTTCACATACAAACCGATTTATCTTATGAATTATGAGAGCGAGGACTTTTTTTTCCTAAAAAATTCTCAAGCTGTTAGCAGATAGAAGAAACAAAATTGGACAAATGAACTCGGAGCTTAACTGTACACCATATGCCATTCAAGAGACAGGTGTTTGGCACAAGTAATTAACGTTAAGACCCACTATAAATGATCTCATGGAATGATGGGGAGAGAGTGGGGTACATTCGAGGGTGGGACTGACGAACAACATAAAATGCCTATTAAAAATAATAGCTCAATAATATTTTTTTAAAAAAATATAATAAAAAAAAGATAATGAAAATAAATAAATATTATTAGTGGAAAGAATTGGAACGGAGTGCACAGACAATTCTTTGATTTCTTTGCTCCCCCCGTCGTTTTGACATAATTAGATGAGTTAGACTTGGTTCGAGGTATCATTAGAAGGGTGGGGTTGAGAAGCGCCGACCATTATAAAGACATTAAAGTGGATAATCCACCTTAAAAATCCACCTGTGTCTCAATAAAATGCCATCCATTATTCTCTTGTATTCTTCGATCTTGAAAATTTGTATATAGAAATTTATGCTTAAGCTTACAAATTTTCAATATTCTCACAAATCTTTTTCCATATTTCAAAATTTCATCGAAGTAATATTGATAAAATTTCTCTATTATTGTCATTTAAATCAATAAATTAATATGGAGTCATAATTCTTGATATTCTGTGTGGTGTGTGCTAAAAATTGGCAAGTTTTTGAGGCTAAAAATCAAATGTAATCCATTTTTTTCGAAGTTATTTTAGTTTATAACAAGTTAATTTTAATTTAGATTAAGTTATGTTAATTTTATAAAGCAATAAAGTTAATTAAAATCCAAAATAAATAGGATAACAGAAGCAGTTTTTGTGGTAAACTTGGAAGATTTTACGTTCCTCACTGGAATTGCCCATTTGTTTCTTGGCTCCTGTTGTCGTAGGAGATAAAATATTAAATATTTTCTTATTACAAACGATAAAATAGCTTATAAACTATTAAAAAAAAAGCTCAGATTATTGAATAGAAGCATCAGTTATAGAGAAGTTTTGGTTTGTTTATAAATGCTGAAAAGCTACCTTAAATGATGAAAGATATCTCGAACACGTATACCTCATACCTTTGCTGTATTTTATAAAAATAAAATTCCATCTGATCTTTACCTTAAAATGTATTTTTTTCCCCTTTCATTCAAAAAAATCCCTGACGCTCCTTACTCTGAACAGAACGAGTTTGTTTTGCAACTACAATAAAACTCTCTTTCTTTGCCATTAAGATACGATTCCTTGGTTCTCCCTCATCCCACTTAAGCTCTCGCTTCTCTTAGTTATACCACACATGCGCATTAATGAGATGATTTAAATGGCCAAAGCACAACTCGGCATCACCAGGGACTTCCATTACACTAGTTTGTAAAGTGATTGATGATATAAGTACTGACTGTAGTTTATTAAGGGCTGCAAATTACAGATGAAACATTATATTCTACCTACGACAATAGTTTCTTGCTCGAGTTTTTTTCTTCTACTTCTTAATTTTTGAGGAATGTCTTAGGAACGTGATGATGAGGAAGAGAGAAACGTATTTCTCTCTCTATACAAATCCCTGACCTTCAAATATGGTGACTACAACCGCTAAAAAAGTCACTAATTTCGTTTTTTTAAAGGAAAGTTACTGTTATATCGACTTCTCAAGTAATATTTTCGTAACAAGAAGTTATTTCAGATAAATTTGGAGATTTTAATAACGTTATTTTGGTTTGATAATTGGAGGTTTTTTAATAGAAAAATGGGAGATTTGTGGATAAATTCTGAGAGATACCAGCTGGGATAGATGGCTTATATCCGAGTTTATCGAAATGTAACTGCATAACACGGCGTGTTACACAGTGTAACGTTAATTTAATGATTCTGTAAAAGAGTATGCAATAAAAATACTTCGAATCCAAACTCGAAAGATGTAGCTTTCAAAGATCAATTCTATACTCATTTAAGTTTCTTTAGGTTTGTTTTACTGTTACGTTAGCATCACACGTTAGTTAAGGGTATAGATTAGATGTAGTGTAGATAAGGTGCAAAGCTTAAGAAAGGAAAAATGTTTTAGCATTAGGAATTAATTGGGATTTACGAATTCCAAAATTCCACACACTCCAAAATGAATAGACTCTTTATATATTGCATACTACACCCATTGAAACTAATCACGTACTTCTTGATCTCGGTACTTGCGGGTTCTAGAAGTTTTCCCCAATAACACGCACGAAAAATCAGGCTGCTTCTCCTCCTCCATTCTATTAACAGGCCCCGAAGCTTTTGCACGTGATTGGATACTTCAATCAGATCACGTCCACGAAAGCACGCTCGAACTTTCAACCCCCCTCGTTCTCCCCTGCCTGTCACGCTCAGGTGTTTGGCCAGTTGGCTTCACACGGATGGACTTTTGAGAAACACCACTTCTTTACGCTCTTACGTCACATCCGCTTTGCTTACCAATCGACGTCATCGAAAACCGCCCCCTTAACATTATTATATGTTAATAAAGCGTATCGATTGTAAAAAAAAACATTAAGGATTTTATGGAAATTAGATTTTTTTTTTTTTGCTTATAAGAGAGATTTTTCGGGTTAAATGTTTTGTTAGATTCTTTTCTCTTGCGTCGACAGACCGCAGCCAAGAAGCTGAGGTCAGCGGTTAGTTCAACACATCTGCAGGATATGGAGCGAAGATAACGAGGAAGAAGAAAAGCATTTCTCTGTATAGAGAAAGCAGGGAGCAAGAAGAATGAGGGAAAGATGAAGTTACAAGCGGGGGAGGTAACTTCCTGTTTCTAGAACTAAAATTCCTCCTCTTATAGAAAAAGCGTGCAGCATGTAAGCTAAGATATCGACTCCTACGTTTTTAAATTAATAAAATAAAACGCTTTCTCATCTTTTTAACATTTTAAATTACAAAAAAATATCGAGTTTTTAAAGAATAAAACTAGATAAAAAGAACCCTCAGGTGCCGGTGTAAATGTATAACTTATATGTACTTTCTAAAAGTGAGTTGCTTCAACTGTTGTGTGGTTAACTCATCTTTTTATCTTCAACGTCCACAGTTTCATAAATTCGATTTGGCAAGGAACTGCGTGAATTGCTACCTTTTCCCTCTGGGGTATCCACCAACCGGGGTTGCTAGTCGCACCGGGGGACCAACACCGAATGATTTAGGGGTCCTTCAACTGTCTGACTATGGTAAAGTATGGTAAAGCTTGAAGTGGAACGATACGTCTAATGGGAAAGTTGGGAATAGTCTCTCCCTATTTTTCTTAGAATTTATTTATTTTTTTCCCCTTCTTCTTCACTTCTACTCCCTTTCTAGAAGTTACTCACTTAGTTATTTCCAGTATATCTTCAATTAATTAGACCGAAACTAAGCTTCATAACTTAACAAACTCGACCTCTTATCTTGACTAAATTGTGATAAGTCAGATTTATTTCTGTTACTATTCTATCCAGTTACGCTTAATTCTCATGTTACTGAACCTTAATAACTCGACAAACTCGTTTGAAAATGGTAACTTTATAAACTTATCGCACATCTTTCATTAAATTTTCGATAAGGGAACAAATTTTCTAAATAAAATTCGATCATTTTTATGTACGATTTTAGATAAATGGACGATATCGAATCGAGTTTTTCACCGTAGAAAATTGTACTTTTCGCTCCCCCTGTTCTGCCGAAAATGCAGCCTTGTAGACGTTGAGAAATTAGTACATCTAAGAAAGCAACTGGATAAGGGGAAAAAAAGAACACATCAAAAAAAGCCGAAAAAATATATACTGGGTATCTCTAGAGGCTGAAGACAATCCTCAAGAGGGTCAGACTATCCCCCTTATAACTCCAGCTTCCAATTTGAGGCATCAGTTTGTGTGACGGAGACCAAGTGCACTCCTAATAGGTGACGTATGGCTAGCTGAAGAAGTGTTAGGTCTTCCTCATTACTCTTCATTCTCCTCACATTGTCGACTACTTGGTTCAAAGACAGCTTTTCTATAGACTTAAGCCAGAAGCTTTACACAACTGAAATTGTACAGGTGAGGGTGGTCGACAAAGTTTGAGTAACTTTTCTTGTAGTGGGAGTCGATGTAGCAATTTCAATCCAACTTTTGTAGAGAATAATGACCCTTCTACAAATTCTACCCTACTTAAGATGACCTTTTAATAATTTAGTAACACCCGATCGTGATATATATAATGTATATATATTGTATATAGAATTAAACACGTGTTAGGAGAAACTTTCCTACTTATTAAACTTATAGTGTTTTAGTAAATTATCCTTAAGAATATCGAGATAATTATTAATTTATTAAGTTAAATTTTGCTTAATTTTAAACAGGAATATAATATATTTTTGTTATATGGCACCGGTTTAACTAGTTAAAATTTAATCAAATTTGTGCTATGTTTAATCAAGTTGGTATAGAGGTGTCGAGTTATGAGATCAAATTAGTTTATTCCCTCTTTAATAATTAGATTTAGTCCAATTAAATTAGATATTAATATATTCTAATGAGTAAGACCAGATCTAGTCCGAGTTATGTGGCTTTTATTCTATAGAATTGGTGTCGAGTTATGAGATCAGTTATGTTAAAACTATACTTTCTGCTTAATTAGATTTAATCCAGATGTTGAGTTAAACTTTGTTACAGTGTCGAATTATATTAATCTTATTTGTTAAATTATATCTGAGACTGTTTTTTTTAAACATTTCTCATGTTTAATCTGTGTCCAAAATTCAAAGTTTTGGGCTAAATTCGTTGTTTTTCTGCGAGGTTTCGTTCTTAGTTTTGCATACTTTAATGGGGTTATGGGCTGAATAATTTGCGCTTTTATAAGAATAATTGTGGATAATTAGCATAATTTAAACTTTTTTTTCGTCAGATTTCTATTTTTAATTTGTGTTTTTACATAGTTTATGGACTTAATAATCAGGTTATTTAGAAATAATTAGACAAATCAATTCAATAAAATTGTTTTTGTGATGTTTTATTTGTAATTTTGTGGTTCTTTTTTATGTTATGAGCTTAATAATCTATACTTTTTAGAAGAATAGTCGAGAATAATTAGCATAATTAAAGATGCAATATGAAAAAAATACAATAGAAGTTTAGCTTAATTGTTTCTCTATAAGGTTTCATTAACGACTTATGCTTTTGATAGTGATTTTTATACAGATTTTGATGAATTTAGTCGAATAATTTGTGTTTTTAGAAGAAGAATTAACAAATTAAAGGCTTAATATTAAAAAAACAATTCAATTTATCTTGTTTTTTTGTAAATTTTTGACAAATTATAGACTTAATTAATCTTTTTTTCTAATTATTCACTAATAGTCTTATTAAAAAAAAATTAATTTTTGTTTAAAATTTTACTCGCCACAGCTTTAAAAAATATCCTAATTTTTGTACACAGCACGCAAGTTAAGATATACAAAAATTTCAGCAACCTTCAAACAACTCTATACGGAAAGAGCCCAATTTATCATCATCATCATCAGGAAAAAAAAGGAGACAAATTTCAATTAAATAAGGTGTCGAGTTAAGAAGAAAATTTATCAAAATAAGAGAAAAGAATTACAATAAAACACTTTAAAAAATAATAATAAAGAAATTCTTTTATTTTTAAGCGGGGAAGAGAGCGCGCGAGAGGAAGAAAATTTGGCCATTTTAATATTATCGACTTTAGTACACCATTAAACGCGCAATTCTGTCATTTCTATATATATCAAAGAATAAAAAAAAATAGAAAATAAAATAATGCAGAAAAAAATAATAAAATAAAAAAGGGGGAGAAACGAAAAAAGCTGTAATTTAATGTGAGGAAATAAAAACATTGTTGGTTAGGAAGTTGATCGAAGAAGGGGGTGAGTAACAAAAAAAAATTAAAAAAGACTAAACAATTTCACTGTTATTAGCACGAATCTGGTTTTATACCCTTCAATCGAAGGTGGGGGTGGACGGGGGGTGTCGAGGACGATCGAAAGCAGCAATTATGGACGGTATTTCCGGACTTCTGCTAAAGCGGAATTTGCTGCTCTTTACCATAGTTTCCTATCAGGAGTGAGATGAAGAGATGAAAAGAATGTCGACTTATCCGAAAAGAATATTCGTAATTTATTATTGAAGCTCATAAATTGATTCCATTATTCTTTTTTTTTTTTTTATTTTTATGAGAATTGTTTTCGTTAACTTATCGTATTTTTGTATTCTGCTCGGCGAATTCCGTGGTGTGTGCGCGCGCTCTTTTTTCTTTTCCTTTTTTTTTTCGAATCTCTAATCGTATTTTTTGGCTATAATTATGGATATTTTTCTTCTAAGATGCTGAAAATTCTCTTATAATTTTTATTTGGTTGAGAAATTGTTGTAGGGATGCCCCCCTTCGAGTGACTTGTGCCCTGTAATTGAATTGCTTAATCTTGTTTTCGAACTTTTATCACGCTGAAGAAAGATAAATTTGTGTTAAAATCTCTTCGTAAAATGGGCCCAGTTTCTCTCTTCGAATTTTAGATTAATCAGTTAATTAGTTTTAATTAAGAGCGGGTGAAATGGCCCATTGGATGAGATGCCTTAGCTCAGTTTTAGTTAGAGGAAAGTGCCATTTATTTAACATTACAAACGTTAGTATGAGCTGATCTATTCTTACAGAGCGTGTTCTGTATATGTTATATGTTAAGTTTATAGACTTTTAGGCCGTTTTGTTGTTCTCTCGTTTGCAGAAAAATTCATCTTTATACACATCCAAGGGCGTGACGTATATTTTTCTTAGATCTTATCGTCTCAGAAATGCATCCCTCGCCGGTTAGGGGAGAGATTTAGCGGTCAGTACGAAGGACTGAGATTTAGGCCTCGTATTTTTCTTACTAATTAGTGTGTGGAGATCCCTTTCGAGGCGTTTAAAATGCATTTAAATACATAGAGATGCGAGGCAAGTAGGCAATGTTTCTATATAAAAGCGTATTTGGAACAATTTGGGGGAGGGAAGAAAGTCGAATAGGAGATTTCCATTTCATGCGGCTAACCTTTAACACCAGCTAGTGTAAGATCAGTCGACGGGCGAAAGGCATCCAAAGCACTGCTTTACGGTCTCTCCTACAGTCGGCGTGTTACTCTGGTCCGCCATAAATCAAGCCCTCTCCGAAATGACAGGTGCTCAACACTCTCAGGAGAAACCGGCAAAGGGGAGAAGAGAAGGGACCTATTTTCCTATCACGTGACTGCGCCGCCCCCACTTGTTGGACGCACATTTGATTATGGGCGCGAGAGCATCTACGAAAGAGAGAAAGAGCGAAAGTAGGGGGCAGGAGACGGATCTTTCCCCTTTCGAGGAGCGAGGGGACCCAGGGGCCCCTCGTCTCTAGCTAGAGTAATGCGGGAATGCACTACACGAAAGAGCTCTTAGGATGTAATAGGCAAGCTGTCCCTAGTTGCATTATCAGGTATGGGGATGGAAGAGGCTGCTAAAGCAGATGTCGAAGAGAACGTTTTTCTGCACGCTTCTTGAAAGGTGTCTCTCTCTCTCTCTCTCTCTCTCGCTTTTTTTTTTCTTTCCTCCTATCTTTTCTTCTCCATCTTCTCTTCTCCATCCCCCTCATCTGCAGGTAGAGTGACAAGTTTTTAACTCTGATCACCATTGAGGCCAATATAACAGTGTTTTAGTAACGTTAACGTCGATGGTATCGTAAGTGGTACCACTTCCAAAATGCCAAAGCTAGAATTTTAAATTTAATCTATTTTAAACGTCGAATTTATACATGGAGAGAAAAAAAAAGAAGAAGAAAAGATGGAAGCCATTTAATATTTTATGATAATCGGACAACTCTTCTAATTAGAAGCTTGTGAATATAAATGCGTTGAATAAATTGCATGCGAATATTCGATTAGATGTAAGATAATTAATTACGTTTATTATCGATTATTCGATTGTATGAATCGAAGCGTAAGTTTATACAAGAAAACCGTAAAGGTAATTAATTGGCACTAAGTTTTTTACAACCAAAAATTCTTATTAATCTCTCGAGATTTTTGGAATTTGTTAGGGGATTTTTTTCGAATTTTATTAATAAACAATTAATGCTGTAAAAATTATCAAAAATTTTTAATTACCCCATTAAAACTTGGAAATTTTAGTTTTTCCATCCCCCTCTCTCCTTGTAAAGATTAATTTTGTAGGGGGGTGTGGAGATTGTAGCAATGCTCTTCTCTCTCAACTCTTCATCCATATGGATGCGAGATGAGGAAGATGAGAGAAAGATTTTACGATGGGTTCGAATCGTCGTCGTAGCTATAAAGGCAACAGCATTATCATGTGTGCTGCTTTGTTATTTCGTGCAGCACACACTCCAGGAGTAACTGCTGCCGGCCCACACACACCAGACACGAGCGATCCATCATTCCTGCGACTCTATCATAGAGGTAGTCAAGGAAGGGATGTTAACACAACGGAGAAAACGCTCTGCCTGCTATACAAACATCCAAAAAAGCGCAAGAAAAAGCGATGCAGATGGCGAGGAACCACTCGAAATTTACAAAAATTGGAGTGTTCAAGAAGGGGAGGAGTGAGATGTGTTTATATATATATATATATCTCGGCCAGGGTCGACACATGTACCTGTCGCAGGGGGGCCACCATTGTGCCGGAACGACCCCCGCAGTTATCAGCAACTGTACACACAACTCGTGATAGATGGCGATTTAATCCCCGGGTTTCGGAGCTTGGCCACAGAGGCACCGGACTGACCAATGCTGCCGTCTATCATCCCTCCAGGTCGAGATTAAGGGGGGATCTAGTTTTGGACTCGTCCTCCTCGCGGCTCCAACTTGGTACCCACTTCCTCTTACCTCCAGTATACGTTTGGCTAAGGAAAAATAGGAGAAAGAACGAAAAAAAAAAAAAAATGGAGGGGGCGAAGGTGGAGGAGGGTCGAGAGAGAGAGAGAATGGACGAGTGGATTTCGATTTGTAATAAATCAGAATGGAAATTTGTGTAACTGTATCCTGCTTATGAAATTCCCTTAGCTGATGCCATGTGGCATTTGCGCTAGTCGGCGATCGTCACGAGACATCGTTCCTTTCCGGTCACGTGGCCGACGAATAATGTGGGTGGTCTGGAAGCGTTGACGTAACTCGTCATTGAACCTATCTGTCTCCGACTGGGTCGCTTTATATAACTTCTTCGCGTTCCGTTTTTGACCCCGGCTCGACACGAATTTTGTTAATTTATCTTTATTTATATATATATAAATATATATATATTCTATATAATTTTATACTTCTCTATATGATTCTTTCCCCTTTTCTTTTACAGGTAGGAAACATTTATTAAAACCGAAGATTGTAGGAGTTAGTGAGTTAAGTTTACTTCCATCCTGCCGATTTATGATTATATAAAATCGATCGAAGGGTTAAGTTTTGGGCGTGTTGAAGATTTCTGACTCGAGATAGATACTTTTGGGGGTACAAGATGGCGATTATTTCCCCTTATCGGCAACGTAACGCGTAACCCCTTTCGCTATCTTCTCGCGATTCCCTCCCCTGTGCACTCTTTGAACCTATTCCCGTTATCGGTGCAGCCAGAGGTTGCGTTGTGTCCACATGCCACGTGACCTTCCATCGCGGTTGCCAAGACGACGCCGTGACGTCATTCCGGCCCACCCCGACCGTCCGGCGAGAGGGGAAAAACACACGCACAAACTAAAATGGCTCCCATTCTAGCTACGTTAACTCTTAAAAAAATATGTATCTAAAAAGAATAATAATATTTAGAAATTGGAGCCAATTTTTTAGACTTTTAAACAGAAAAATTATGTTTTTTTTTTACGTTTTAGAAAGGTTGTAAGGAGTCAAAATGAAAATTGAAAGCGCGGCGAGATGGGGTGTGAAGGGGAGAAAAGAGGGAAAAAGAGTGGAAAGAGGTAAAAAAAAATCCCTATAAAGTTAAAAATTAGGGCGAATTTTGTTGCAGTTTCTATAAAAATGAGTGCAGATTTTCTTTAATCTTCCGGCATCGCACCATTGACTGGAAAGTAATGGCTTTAGCGTTACTGATATTTGCATGTCTGCCTTTTTTTTCCTGCATTGTCGCTTTCTTATGGCAATAAGTATAAATCCGACATTAGGAGACCAAAATGAATATTTTATTCATAACATTCGAATAGTCTAATGGTTTTGCCATAAGTAGATTCGCGATACCTTCCTAAGGTTTTTAAAATATTGTTGACGATGTTCGGTTCTGATGCCTACTTATTGAGCTTTATTCGATCTCTTTAACTTCCTAATTCTAAACTAAATAACTTCGAGTTCGAATTGTCACCATTTTTTCGAGTTTTTATAACTTTCCTCTTTCTCCGCGGGTTTTTTATTACGATGTTTTTAGAATTTATCTCGAAAATATTCATTTGTTTTAATTAATCGAGTTCTTCTTTGTTGTTTNCTAAATAACTTCGAGTTCGAATTGTCACCATTTTTTTCGAGTTTTTATAACTTTCCTCTTTCTCCGCGGGTTTTTTATTACGATGTTTTTAGAATTTATCTCGAAAATATTCATTTGTTTTAATTAATCGAGTTCTTCTTTGTTGTTTCTCTACTTAAATGCGCTCAAAAGATTTAATTTTTCTTCAAAAAAATACTCGAGAAACTTTATTTTTGTATCTAAACAGTACGAAAAGGCCTATTTTTTCTATTTAATATAAAAAATAATTTATTTACATATAAATTTTGCTCATTTTAATTAAGTAATTAAGATTTTTATCCATTTTATCTGCTTAAATAGCCAGTAAAAATTATATAGGCCTATATAATTTTTGCAATTAAAAAAAACACGAAAATCATTTAATTTACTACTTAAACGTCTCGAAATATTTTTAAAAAACTTAAAAATAATCCAAAAAACATTTGAAATTATCCACTTTACTCCTACTTTTCTTCTCACAAATCACAATTTATTATCTTTAAAAACGTCGAAAATTTTAATAATTCGAAACAAATAATCCTAAAAAAAAATACTATTAAACGACATAAATTTGTAGGAATTTCCTGTATAATTTATAAACACTCGTACCATTTATTGATACACATATATATATATTTAATATATCCCTTATATATAATATCGGATATAGGCAAAACTGCTAGCATATCGAGAAAGGGAGAAACGTTATTTTTTTATTATTATTTTCTATTTCTATATATATTATATATTATTTTTTTTTAGATAAAAAAAAAATATAACGCGAACCGACGAAAAGCCATTCAACCCTCATAAGTTCGCAGCGCCATCTGTCCAAGAAATCATAAGGAAAAGAGGGGGGTAAACTATTTTCCATAGCTTTTGGCTTCTGCATCCGAAAATGTTTGGCAGTTTATCAAATCTTGATGGTACATTATAATTTCCAAAGCTTTTGTTTTGCTGCTTCGACCGCATTAACTTCGACCCCCGAACTCCCTCCCCCGCTCTCTTGGTCCCCCCCTCTTTCCCTCCATCCATAGCTAACGTTTGCAATAAAGTTATTCGATCCTTCTGAAGGGATATTCCGATTTTTCTCTTTCTTCCTTACTGTCGAAGGCATACATTTCTTGTATTGATTTGTCATTGATTGCAAGCAGACGGTCTATAAGTAGTGTGTGTATGCCTTATATATATATATATATATATATATATCTGTCTATATAGGAAGGGAGAGAGTAGCGATTTATGTTGAAACTATTCAACAGATCTAAACTTTTTCTTATTGTTTATTCTATAAACATGAATAGGCAACTCGTTATATATGGCTAGATATATAGATATATATCTATTTATATATATATATACATGTACGCGTGTGGGGGATGATCTTAATCGTAAAAATTTTACGAGTAATAAAATCGCTTTTTTATTGTTTCCCTTCTTTAATTCGATTTTTTGGGGAGGTTTTTCTGTGTTTTTTGAATGATTTTCTCGTGTTTTTTTTAAGTTTATTAATGTGTTTTTGAGTGGTTAAATGTGTTGACATTCTTAATTTTTCTTATTTGGTTGCCCCTTTTTTTCCTCTCTCTTTTTCTCTCTCTCTCTCTGCTGGTTTTTGTGCTTAATTCGGTTTAGAAAATGTCAAAATTTATATCTAACATTCTCTTTTCGCTTTCTTTTAATAAATTTTGAGCTTTTTTTCGTTGAAAATTTAATATTATTTCGTGTTTTTCAGTAGTTTTTTAGACTTTAAAATCGTTAAAATTGGACGGAGGAAGGTATTTTGAATTGGATTTTTACCTTTTTATCTGACTAATTTGATTTATAAAATGTCCAAATCGAATTTTTTAACCCTCTGCAATGAAATTCTTGAGCTATTTTCGTGAAAATCTATGTTTTTTTGCTACTTTTAAGCAATCAAAATAACGTTTTGGTACTCGAAATCCAGACGTTTTGCTCGAATATTTTTAGAAACTTTTAAGACTTATCTCAACCAGAACTGATTAAAATCACGTTAGAAGTAGATTTAAATAGCATATTAATGGCAATCATAACCAAATTAAAGCATTCTTTACGTTAATTATGATTAAGTGTAAACGTATTCAGTTCGGTACATCGATACGGTTGGTTGGTAATCTTATTTTAAACGTAATCAAAGAATTTTCGGGTTCCTGATCTTTATTTAACTAGAAATGAAGACATTTTCCTTAATCCCGAATTAATTAGGATAAGAATAATACAGTTAAAATTGTCTCCTTATAAAGGTATTTTGGTTTCCAGTGGTTACGTTCTAATAAGGGATTAAATTAGTTAAATCTTCATTATAATAGAGAATATTTCAATTAATTTACTGCTTAAAACTGATATTTTTCATACCAAATTAATCATAAATATATTTAGTTTGGGAATTATTACGATTTAAATCTTTCTTGAAGGGAATTTAATTAAGAATCCCAAATAAAGAGGCATCTTCGTTATTCAACCAACACGAAATAAATAAATAAATATCAGTTTGTAAAAGCTTTAAAAATGGTTCGTGATTTAATTAAATTTAAATTTTTTTTGCATTTTTCTACACTTTTTGTTCGATTTATTCCGGAATTATTTGAGTTTTGCCCCTCCGAAACGGGTTAAAAATATTGAGCAGCTTTTATTTTTCAAACATAAATCAAAAGGAGCAAAACTGCTGAAACAAAAATCCAGAATTTAACACTAAATAACCTAAATATAATTAATAAAAATGCAAAAAAAAACAAAACAAAAAAAATCTAGAAAAACTCATAAACTTTTTGGATTTTTGTCCTCCGAAACATGATTCAAAAATTTAAATCCTCGAATCAAAGGGCAATTCTGGATCTTTTGAAAGTTTTTTTTTTGTTTGTTTAGAATTGAAGTTGGAATGAAGAATTAAATGCATTTAACACCTCCCGGTATAAAAATAAAATGCAAAATAATTTACAAAATAAAATTCAAGGAATCAAAATCATCCTAAACAAATCTAGAAGAGAAAAAAAACTGTAAATTTATCTCAAAAAAATCTAGAACCAGACTATCGAAAAATGACAAATCAGAAAGAAAATCGAAAGTAGATATATAATTTATTTTTTAAAAAAAGGAGAGGTAAAGTGAGATTGAAATCTCAATCAGGAATTGATGCGGGAAATGATGAGGAATTTAAGAAAATCCACGATAAGTCGAACGAATTAAAAGACGATTAACAGGAATATAAAAAGGTGTTTGATATCGAAGACGAAAATTAGGACATTTGCATGCATGTGGTATTGTTATGAGTCCTGCTGTAAAATCTATTTACCATTGTGTCTCTCTCTCTCTCACTCTCTCCCCCTGGCACTAAGATTCAAGTGGGCTATAAAACCAATGGCTATCGTCTCTATACTCGTTATGCTCTGGCTGAAATGTTATCATTAACAGATATTTGCTCTTCAAACTATAATGTTTTTTCTTTTTTTTTTCCTCTCTCTTTCTCTTTTCTTAGATGCGGTTTCCTCCCTTCTTTCTAATAAAATTCTTCCGCATTTTTTGGAAATTCGATGGCTCCGTCGTTTTTATTATTGTTTATTACGTATTCCTTCCATTGAATAAATTCTCCACTTTTTCCTCCCCCTCTCCTTTTATTTTATTTTATTTTTTTGATGCGGTTTTTTCTCGATTGTCGACGCTTGCAATTAAATAATTCTTGCTCTATGCTAGAGAATTTTTAGCTAATTTTTGATGCTTTAATCGCGTGATAAAATTTTTAATGCTGCTATGTTAACAATTTTGGTATGTTTATGACTCTCGTTGGTTTCTCGGGTTTCTCTATCGAGATGTTGAGTGAAGTAATTCTTTTTTTTTTTTTTCTCCCCCTTCCTTCGATGATTTTTCGCGTTTTTTTTTTGTGGCGGTGTATTCGAGTTTTGAGGAATTTTTGCTAATTTTTTCCCGTATGTTAACGCCTGTGAAAGTTTAATGCTGATATAATAATAATTTCTGCGTGTTTACGACGTTCGGTGGCATGTTTATTGTTTATGCTACGGCCGTATCGAAGGTTGAGCCAATGTTTTTTTGAGTTTTTAGCGAGAAAATTTAAATAATTTCCGTGTGATGTTTAAGAATTCATTTGTAATTTTCATTCTGTATTCACTTGATAACGATCTGATGCTTATACAGCAATAATTTTGTTATGTTTACGACACTCGATGACCTGTTTATTGCCTTTGTCTTAGGACAATTTGTCGAAAGTGTAGTGTAATTTTTTAGCAATTATTCTTATTTTAGCCTAATGATTCTTATTCGAAACGCGAAAATTAATGCTAATTTTTGGATATTTTAATCGCCGAATAACTGTTTTTAATACTACTATGTTAACAAATTGGTGTACAGTATTCTTAGCGCTCGATTATTTGTCGTTCGCGTTGCAGGCCTCGATTTATCGAGTTTTGAATCAATTTTTGGCACTTTTTTGCTCTTTCCTGCGATAATTTTCGTAAAATACGCGAGAAATTGCGCTAATTTTTAGCGTATTTAATCGCCTAACAAATAATACGATGCCGTCACATTAATAATTGAATTAAAATTTATTACTCTAATAAAAGCAGATAGATGCTTTTTCGTATTAAAAAAATGCTAATTTTTAAAAGTTCAGAGGTCGTTTGTGACTCATTCCGACGGGTTTTGAAGAATAATCTCACGTCTGGTATCTACCTGAGACCGCCCACGTCGTCGTTGTCACCCGATTGAACTCTGACCTCCGGAGTGTCAAACGAGGTTATCCCATCTTGTTCACATTAAAGTCGACAGATAAAGGGCGAATTTTTTCGAAAAAAAGCCCTTTTTTCTACCCTCCCTTTCTAGTTTTAAAGGTATGATGAGAATTAATGGGCTACCAGTTCCAAAAAACAGGACCTTAATTTGATTTAGATCAGACAAAAGGTGACTTTCATATTTTGAAAAGTTGTCAAATTTATAAGTATAATATCCTCTTGACGTGATACGAGTTATGAAAAGAGGACTTTTCTAGAAGGAGGGGGGTTAAAAACACCACATCAACTTATAGGACTTAGTAGCGACAGGTATTAATTAATATCTTGACACGCGGTCGCTAGAAGGGAATTGTGGTCGTGACGTCACCCCCGTTCACCCTCTCGTACGAGAGACGACTTAGGAATATATGGAAAGAGGATTTAAGAAATGGTTGGAAATTTCCAACTGTTGCCGATTGCCGTTGTGCCCCTCGTTTTGCTACACTTAATTGCATTTTGGATATGGCGCCATAATATTAAAAAGGAAAGTCAGAAGAGTTGTAGCTGCTATCGTTGTTAGGCGATTCGGGGTTATAGGATGCCACTTTTTGCCCAAATGGCTTGGTCGTCAACGAGAATATATGGAAATCGAAAGAACGTTCAATACAATTGACAAGGCATCGTCTAAAGATGAATGGGTGCTCTTTGCGACGTCTGTTTTGCTATTCAATAAATGTCTGTCAAAAAATGGTAGCAAATAATTCGTATCTTTTATACCCTCCTATTCTTTTTCAACTTTAATTTTTGCTTAAGATCTCGAGAAGTTTCTTGAAGCACCCTCCCCCCCGAATGGCTCCATAATCCCTGATAATTTCATTCGGAATGGATCCAAGACTTGAAAATAATTGAAAAAGTCACTTATAATTGAGGAAAAATCACTCGAAATGGCTCAGATTTTGAAAATAATTGAATAAGTTCGCTAATAAATGGCTCAAACTGTGACTATAATTGAGGGAAAAAAATCACTTAGAATGGTTTCAACCTACGAAAATAATTGAAGAAGTCATTGAAAATGGCTCCAGGCCCCGAAAAATAACTGAAAAACAACTCGCAACCATTCCAAATTCTGAAAATAATTGGAAAAAAACTTCTACTGGAAGAATATCAAAACAAATTCCCAAAATTAGCATTCAATTTTATACAATCCTTCGGAGAGTAACACAAATTGGGCACTTTCTCTAAACTCTCTTCTAACGTACTTAACAGCAAAGTTTTGGAACTCTTATCTGGAATGGCAACCGGTGACGAATTACGATTATGGGGCTCGTAAAATCACGTTATCTGGATAACTAGACATCCTTTTAAACCGAATTCGTTTCAGGTGCCAAAGTCTAAATGGGTGGCCAAGTTGGCAGGTTTAAAATGGACGATTCGCATTCCGGTTCCGTTCCTAACCTACCATTGCCACTAATGCTGCCATTTGAATGCTCGCATTGTGCTAGTTTGGAGTGAGATTTAAAAATGGTCGATTCTCAGGGATTTAGATTCTCTCTCTACTGACGACACTACTCAACAATGAAGTTGCAACATCCCTCTTAACTCGATAGCCCTTATCAATAAATTAGCTCCCCTTTTTTAGACTTCTTATCCCCCTCTTACTCTTGGTGCTCCTGATTTCGAATGGATCGAGAGGATAAGTCATCAAGTGTTAAACTCCATTCCTCTTCTAACGGGTCCTGATAAATAAAGTTAAGTCGATGTTTTTTGATATTTGCAAAGTGTTAATTAACGTTTTACTTAAGTTTCGACCATAATAATTTAAAAAACTTGGGCTCTCTCGCCCAGTTATTCTTCTTTGATGGTGTGGTTTGCACTCTTCTCAAGTCTTTCCTTCGTGTAATTTTCTTATTATTATGATTCGAATTTTATTTTAAACTACTCGAAAGACATCCCCGCCTGACAACCATAAATTAAACTTAAAAAAAAGAAGAAAAAATTAAAATAAAACCAAAACATATTGAGGGAGGAGGAAAAGAGATTTTTAAAGAACGCTTACTTGCGTAAATTTTCGTCAAAATGATTAAAGAAATAAGACAAAAAAGAAAAAAAAACGAAACTCGGATTTTGGTGATCAGCGAAGAATGAAGTAACGTTATTAATAATGGTCTTGGGTTTAATTTTCCGGCATTTTACTAAAAGAGCCCACCCGAACTCAACCAATCAAGTCGATGTAATGAAATTTCAATCGCGTGACGTCACCGGGTCGTTTGGGTGCACGTGAAAGTGACACTCTAATGAAAACGTAGCGAACAGCAGCTGCGAATGATGTTGGCGCGGAGGGGCACCCCTTGACGGGTGTCAGGTCCCTGGGGAAGAAATTAGTTTGGTGCTCCCTCCCCTCTCTGTCTCTCTGGTGCTTTAGCTTTGGCTCGAGCTTTACATACACCCCTCCTCCTCTTCTCCTCCTTCTTCAGCTCTGGAATTTGTAAACTGTCCCGAAAGTTAAAAATTGTATTAGAGAGAAGACGAGAAACAGTAGGAAAAAAAGAAGCGTTTTAAATTAATTTTTAACAAAGCTACGACTTCCACTCTTTTCCTCGAATCGTTCCGAACGTTAGAATAAGAGAATTTTTATACAAAAATCCTTTCCATAATACGAACAGATGCGTTATTTAACCTTCAGAAATCCAGCCAGACCATCAACACATCGACTATTCCTTCCATTGGAAACTTAAGGACATTGGGCAGCCTTATCTTATTACTGGGGCGAAGGGAGGCAGGACGCGTAACCATGACAACGACGGCATTCCGGACAGACTGGGGAGAAAGGGAGGCGTCGCCCTGCAGATTTGTGCCCAGATTTATCTGGATTGACTGGCTGGCTCTGCGCGGGGGGTTTGGGAAGACGGGGGATAGGCAACTCGTATGCGCTGCCTTCTTATCTCGAGTCCCCGACGAAAATTGTTTCTTTTTTCTTTTGAAATCGTTAAGTTTTCGTTTCTTTGGGACAGTTTTTGAAAGACAGCGAGGCAAAAGTGAAGTGACATACGAATTCACTGCTTCTCTCCTTTCTCTCTCCTCTCTTTCCACTCTTTCCTACCCCCTTTGGGGCTCTTACACTTCTCTCCTTTGACGTTTGTGTTTTCTCTGCTTTTCGCCCCTTTTCTGCATGGTTAGAAATTATGTCGACTCGACTTTGAAAAGATTTTCGAGCTAAAATCTTAAATCATTCCCTATCGAAATTTTGATTACGGGCATCTCTTTATAATCCCCCCTCAATAAATTAAAACGTGTAACTTATATAGTAAAAATGGATAACAAAGAAAAAAAGGAAAGAAATTAATTCGACATCCTTGATTAAATAAAGGCAAAAGCAATTTCTCGCATCCCCTTGTATAGAAATTGGGATATTTTCGTCCACGAACACGAATACCGCCAATTTGCCACTTCTCCGTCACCATAGCAACGTGTGCAGGGATTTGAGTATTCACGATGTTCCTTTCAGAAGGAGAGAACATGTAAACGCCTCGTACGGACTCGCACTGATTAAATTAAGAACGTGGTGGGGGGTCCTCCGCCTCTGAATGGCAGATTCCTTCCCTTTTCACCCCCCGTTTCCATAGCGAGAAGAATGAGTCCGTCCCGCGATATCTGTCTGTGGTCACTTGCATTTATCTTCATCTTTCCTGTTGTCAGCCCCGAAACACATCATCGGATGAAGATTTGATTTTGGCTTGGATGATCCTATTTCGGATCTCTAAGTGAATTGGAATTACATAAACGCCCTTTAACACATAATGAAAATCCGGATTACTTCCATAATCCTAAAAAACCGCTGATTTCTTTCTGTGATATTTAAAAGAGATATTCTGCTGTACCTCCTCTTCGAATGGCACTCTTACGGTTATAGGTCCTCGTGAAGAAATACAGTATGTGCTTCTATATACTAGACTTGGGCAAGACTGGAGTCTTAAATGCCTTGTTAACGTAGCAGGCTCCCCTCCTGAACGCTCTAATGAGACAAGATTAACACCCGAGTGGCAATTTTTGTTATTGCACATCGTTTTTAGAGAGTATTTGCGCGTGTTGCACATTGTTTTAATGGTACTTTTTTGATGATGTGGTAACTTTGCCGCGTTATTTTTTCCAAGCGCACGTTGTTGCTTCGTCAAAAAGCGCCACTGGAAAAGATGAGTATTATCAAAAAATGCACACTGTCATTTCTTGATTATACCCATTTTTTCAGTGATGTTCTTTCTCCCTTCAATGACATTTTTTGATCGTGTAGAAGGTCCGTACAGATTTTTAGAGCATGGATTTCTTTACATAAAGGTACAAACGAGAACAAGTTAACACTCGAACGCCATTTTTGCATTGCACAAGAATTTTAGAATGTATTTCTGAGTAGTGTGCAAGCTCTTAAAGAAGTTATTCCATCTGCTGCACAGACTTACAACTTGCAATTTTTTTGTTCTTGCATAAGATTTTAGATATATGTATTTTGTTTTCGACACATTCAGAAAAAAAATCTTTCATTGAGAATGTTCGAATGGGAACAGATTAATAAAATATATTCTAAAAAAAATTATATGCAAAATTCAAAAATTCTATCCACACAAACTCTTCAGAATATATTTGAATTCCGCACACGAACTTAGAGCCACATCATTTTATTGACAACGCTAAGGCTTTTTATTTTATTTTATTTTTTTAAAAGAAATATTCGCTTTTGTTTCGAGTCTTTGTCAAAATTCGAACGGGAAAAATCCAAGAATATCTTCAACATGGTCAACAGGAAACCTCTCAGAAGCGAATCTTAATGGAAAACTGCAGATGAAATCATCCAAAAACATCATCCTTACGACTTCCATTTATCGTTGAAAAAAATGATGTTTGTCTTATTAAATTAGGCATTTAAAATGTCGTTTCCGTAGAAATCAAAATATCAAACAAAATAAAAAAACAATAAACACAATAAAAGATAATAATCGATGAGAAAGTATAATAAATATAAATGATAATAATTGATTTTAGATTTACGAAGAAGAATGAGAAGATCAATTTTATTTTAGTAGAATCTTTTTCGTAGAGGGTAGAGGACCAGTTGGCCATTAAGAAGAAGCTTCACACTTTTCGAAAAGGGGGGTGTTGTGGCAACTACAGTATTAAATAATGCGTGGAGGAGGGAGAAAAGTCGAAGTCTCTTCGACCGAGTGGAAGGCGTATAGAAGACAAATCCCTTCTCTTTCTACTAGCGATGGGGCATCTACCTGTTAACTCACTTGATGGGTGAAGGGTGTCCGAGTCGAGTATGAAAGACGTGTATCATTCTGTCCTGAATAAAACAAGAAAATTGTATTTAGTTCCGCTCGATGAAAAATAATCCTAAGAGGGATTTAGCGTGTTAGAATTATATATATATATACACACGCGCGCGCACACACACACACATACGCAAACGATAACCGTGTTCGTTTTTACAGTTCTCACCCTCCTCCATCCTTGTCTTCTCTTCGAATTTGTACGGTTTTCTGAACGTTCTTCGTCTTAACTAGGAGGTGGATCGGTGTGTAGCCGACTCGTTAAATTGTGGGTGGACAGGTAACGGTGTAGAGTAGACGTGATTTTGGGCGTGTTTTGGGCGAGTCCGGAACCCGACCCCTCCTCGCTTAACTTCACCGGAAGTCGCTGGGGAATACGCTCGTCACGTGGTGTGTGTGTGTGTGTGTGTATGTGTGGGTTCGGCTTTTGATTATACTTCGTCACGCACGATGCTGGGGATGCTTTTGTGTAAGCCAGCCGAGAAAAGAGGAAATGATGAGGGGCCAACCTAAATGCATCTCGAGGGTAAAATTTTGAAAATAGACTGAATTAGTCATTGATACCTATCGTTATCATTTAGTATAGCGTCTTCTCCTCCCCACGAAAATCCGATTCCTAACGATGATCCTCCACCTACGGTTACAGTTTTCAAATTTCCCTAACTTTCGTGTATAAAAACACGCGAAATTCTTGTCTCGCGACCATTTAAACGCTCAGTCAAACACATCTTCTTTAATTATATCCCGTATACATCAAAAAAGTTCAGAAAAAAGGCCATCTTAATAGCAAACAGGATGTGCAAACGAGCTTCAAAATCATCATCATTCCTATAGAGAATCACGTTTAATTATGTTTCGTCAGGCATTTAGTATGCGTGTTGCCTAAGGTACGAATTGTATATCTGCTAACCTTCGATTCTAATAACCTTAAGGCATTATGTATACAAGAATTTACTAGTATACTATATTAATAAACAGTGTTAATAGAGCAAATCTAGTAAATGTCATATACAAGTGACACTAGAATGCATCTTAAATATTAACAAACTGTAACAATAAGATAGCGAAACGATATGCTAATTGGTCAATTTAAAGGTGTAAATAAAAGAAATATAAGCGAAAATCTCCTTTAAAAAAGCTCAGAAGACAGTTAAAGACTTCTACAGAAAATTAAGGAATTTAACATTGTTAAACACGATTAAACAATATCGTTTTGAGTAATCAAACGTTGCGATATATGTTTAACGTTTATCTTCAAAAATTAGAGAGTAGAAAAGAGAGGGAGGGAGAAGAAACGGGAAACAAAAATTTAACGACGCCTTAACAATCGCTTCATTAATGGAAACGGTAGGAATACGATGACAGCTAACAGATATATCACCTTATCAGATCATTCAGTTAAAATGCATCATCAATTGGGTTCTAAAAAACATTAGAAAAAAAACAAAAAACAAACAAAAAAGTCCGCCCTTTCGGATAATTACAAGTACGTCGACACCGCATAATGACTCTGTCCTGTTTGTCACACACACACGCACACACACGGCGTTTGTGTGTTGTCTGTGTTTCTCGATTCTCTTCTTCCTAATCTGTAATGATACCCTCTTTTCGTCGCCCGGTCACGTGACGCGCCAGTGTGGTTGCCCCTGACGACCAGTTTTAGTACGTCGATCGGGGGGAGGGGTCCGTTTTCCACCTTCCAATTTTTCCGCTGTTTGCTTCCTTAATTTGGTGTCCGGACCGCCAGTCCTTAACTGGATTTGTTTGCTTCCTTTGATAATATTGAGGTGAAGTTAAAAACTCTTCGCTTCGGGCGGTGTTTCCACCCCCAGACCACCCCCACTCCGCAATTGAATTTCTCTTCTTCCTCTTTCCGTCTCTTTTATTGTTTTATAAACCGGAAGAAGACAGAGAAAAATAATATAAAATAAAAAAAAATCAGGAGGGGGAATCTCGAAAGTCCGTTTCTAAAAACAATAAAAAAATTCATTATATTCTATTAATTGTTTGTATACGTTACGCTATTTGTTACGCTCTTTTTCGGCGTAAGTTACGCCGTGTTGACTCTTCTCGGATCGTATTTAACCAATATTATTAACGCTAAATGAAATTTTATCTTCGAAATTAAAGAAAAAAAATGGCACTTTCTTTTTCAAGATCACAAAATTAAAATCATTTTTAAGTTTTTTTAAGTGTTGGAGAAGGAATTTAAGTAAAAATCCGATTTGATATCGAGAAATGTTTGCTTTATTAAAGTAGTTTCCTCCCCCCTCCTTCTTTCTCTTTGCTATTGCTTAATAACGTTCTTGCAATTTTTTAATATCAAAAAAACTCGATGGCGAGTGAACGTTTTCTGTTTTTCGTGTTCGATTTGTTTTTTGTCAATATTCGAGATACGCGATCGGTCGTCTAACCTTTATATACTTTATATATATATATATATACACTGTGTATGTGGATTTTTCTAATTTAAAATTTTAAAAATTTCCGTAGAGTTTATCTCTATGTTTATGTTTATACTTGTTTCGTTTGTCATCTGTGTCGTATGTAATGTTTTATTTGTGTGTTTACATGTTGATTATGTGTCTGTGCTTTTGTATTCGTGCGCGCTTACGTTTAATTTGTTCCTGTATGTGTTATCTTTTTTCTATGTTTCTCTGTGTCTATTTTCTGTTCTTGTGTATCAATGTTCCTCTATATCTGTTTCCTATGTTTCTGTCTATCAATGTTCCTATCTGTCAGTGTTCCTGTGTATCTGTTTTCTATGTTCCTGTGTATGTTTTCTATGTTTCTGTATATCTGCTTTCTACATTCCTGTATCAATATTTTCTATTACTTCTATACGTTGTGTTCACGTGTTTGCTGTATACTTATATGTTTGATTTGTGTGTCTATTTTCTGAGTTCGTGTGAGCTTCGTATCTATCTGTTTATGTATATTTGTGTGCATATCTGTTTACATTTCATACATATTCTTCTATATTTTATCCCGTGTCAATGCTCTAAGCGTTTATATAAACAATCCCCATATCCATTTATATGCTTCAGTTATGTCACTTTATACATCATTTGTGTACGTCTGTGTGTATTTCCTATCGACTGTTGTCTTCCGTTCTGTGTGCATATCGATGCGTCTTCATTGTGTATATTTGTTTTGTTTTGTAAGTTCGTCTATATTGTGTATTCTATGTGCGTGTGATAGCTTACGTATAATTGAGTGTCAAGAATAAGAGAATAAATTGAAATTAGTTCTTAAAATTAAAGTAAAGAATGGTTAGAAGCCGTAAATTATGTGATTAGGATGGGGAAATGTAAAATGGGTCAAAAAATAATAATTAGAGCAGTTGCGAAAGGTACAAAACACAGTAAAAAGTAGCGTCTAAAATCGTAAAAGAAATTATTTAAAAAATGCTGAAAAGTAAAGAAAAAAACGCTTGAAACAACTAAAAAATTTATAAAGTTGACCAAAAAATGGCAAAAAAAATTAGGAAAATAAAAGAATATTCAAATAATAAAGTAAAAATAATACAAGAAACTATATATACGAATAAGAAACACTATTACAGGATCGAAATTGGACAGAGGATTTCCACTATTCATAATATAAAAACATCACCGAAAAAAAAAGAATGAAGATAGGAAAGAAGTTAAAGAAAATATTGAACTGAAAAAAAATACGAAAAAGTTATTTCAGGATTGGGGAAAGAGAGAGAAAAAGAGGATTTAAGGATCTTTAAGGATTATAAATGCATCGAAAAAGCTTAGTTTGGCTACCTCACATTCGCAGATAATTCTTAAACAGGAGGGCAGACAAACGGGACGTACTTTACATATATTTCTGTATAAAGAAAGATTGTTTATTAACTAAAAAAACAATAAGTAAAGTGAGTTCTAAATGAATCCCTGGAGTTATTTCCTGTCAGTCATGTAGTGTCCTTCGTATTGACTAGACTGTGAAGGCTTCGGTCAGCAGAATCCACCCCGGGATACCAAGCATCGATAATCGATTTTTGCAGTAACTCCGTCATATCCAGATAATGGACTAGACTGGACTAGACAGACAACAAAACAAAAATATCTCCTTACCCGTTTGTAATCGAGTTAACGGTATTAAGTTAAAATTCTCCTATCATCGTCGTCTTTATATGCTTAATTTCTTTATTTTTGTAGACCTTGACGACGTTTTATAAATATATAAACTCATACACACAAAAAAATTATTATAATAAAACGCACTTCCTCACATCTCCGCCCCTCTATATAAGGTTAAATTTGTCATACCCAGTCGATATTTCACCACATAAACAGGCAATTTCGTGTTAATTAACACCGATTTTTTTGGGGTTGACCACGTGTTTTTCACTCGATAGATGGAGGCACCAACATTCGCACGGGTTAAAGGTCAATCTAGTGTTTCGTTCGAACTCGTAAAAATATAAATTTAAAGGTCATTGCAGACCACGTGACGTTATTGTAAACGTTCGAATTACGTCACAATTTTCCATCCCTCTCACCTTGAATGACACGTGGAACCGGTTCGCCTCCTCTAGGTGGATTGTGGAACTAAAGATTTCCGCCTGTCTTAAGAGTATCCATAAATTTAAGAAATAATTACTTACACGATTCTTCGAAAGTAGGACGCGAAAATGTATAATAAATATAATTTTTACAATTGTAAGTAAATTATAAAACGTTTTTTTAAGACCTAGAAACGTGAAAATTCGAAAATTTGACAAAGGTTGAAGGGGAGGAAAGAAAGAAACAAGAAAAAAAAAAAAAAACAAGTCTCTCACCCGGAAACGTCAACTGCCCATCACCTTATCTGACATCAAGGACTCTAAGAAGGGAAAACCCGGTAACTCTGTCACAGTAGGAAGGATGAGTAGCTCACATGTGCCTTTTTAAAATCCTTTATAATGTTTACAATCGTCATTTCTAAATTTGGAAAAGGATATTCAGCGATTCCGTGCTCTAAACCAAATTCTAAACAATGATACGACTATGATTAGTGGATTAGAATACTCGGAAAAGACTCGGTCGTTGAGCAACTTGTAACTAATTTCGACCGTTACAAAACACCCTTTTGTGAATAATTTTGTATATCACGAGGCTGCGAACAATTCACAAATACAAGGAAATTGTTTGAACAATAAGTCTAGCTGATGCAAGAAACAAAATGGACAGTTATTTTATAGAATATAAAATGTTCACGTAGTTTTCTAGTTTACAAGTCGATAATTTAACAGAATTTTTTGTAAATAATTGTAAAAATGAGCGCTGAACTGTTAATACAAACTGTTAATTGTTACATTCACTGTTCAAGTAATTTAATTCAACTTGTAAAGGACGAATAGTTATCATGGTTTTCATTTAGTTTTTCAATAATAATTCGATAAATTGAACGATTTGTAGATGAATTTAACTTTTTTTTGAATGCTGAACACTTAAAACTGAACAGATACTTCTTGCATTCATAAACAGTGGGTATTTGGATGATGTATTCGAATAGTGAATGTGGCAAAGAATAATTTAAGTAAAAGGCAATTGAACAGTTGATCATTTGTTGAACAAAGTAGAATTAAATGATATTTTTATATGAGGGGTAAAGGGACGAGAACAATTCACAAATCTGAATACGAACGGTTGGGAAGAGTAATCTTGATAGAAGAAATAAAAGGCAGTTGAACAGTGAACAGTTCAAGAGAGAAAAAGAGACGACAGTTTGAATAATTTAACAGGAATTTATTTAAGCAAAATCAATTATTTCCAAGCAGAAAATAAGCAGAATCAACTCATAAGAGAAGGATAAGATATCGAACAATTCATTCTAAACTAATTAAATACTAAATAATTAAATCGTAACTCGAACAATAAGGGAAAAAAACAAAACAAAATAAATAAACATTTGATCCATTCATCCCGTGCAAAACAAGAATTAAACTTTCAAGAAACGCGTTCACATCGCATCCACTTAAAACACAGCTTAGATAAGGAAGAGGATTTCTATTTAGGAAATCTCTACATATTTTTTTTTTCTCTTCATCCCCTGACACGTCGTGTCCTTATTGTATTTGACTGTGTAATGAGCCAAGTGTACAGATTTAAGACAATAGCGTTTAAGACGAGACGTTCCCCCTTTCTCTATTGTTCTTATTGTTTCATTCGGGTTCCTTTTGTGTGCTTTCACTTCTCTCCAAGATGCTTGTGCTGTCTGTGGTGATTGTGAAGAGGAAATTAGACAGTCAAACCAAACGAAATGGAAGAGTTTTTTTCTATATATATATATACTTTTTTGTCTTCCTCCTTTCGTAATTAAAAGACCACCTTATTGTTCGCATTGCACTATTCACAGACGTTACAAGCAATTGGATAGTAATTTTCAGCACGGTCCGTTCAGATAAGCACTACTAGTTCATTGTTCTGTCTTACTCGTCTACTGACGTCTATGCGATACGTTCTAATTGCTTTTTCTTTTAAAGAAAATATATTTTTTCTCAATTTTTTGAATTACTGACAGACGACAGAGTGATAAGACACTCGGTTTTTTATGAAAATCTTTCATTGTTTCTCTCCATCCTCCTCCTCTTCCTCCTGTTACTGATGCTGATATATCGGAAGTAGACTTCAAATCTGACTTTTTCGGGAAATTAATTTCGTTTTTTTTTATATGTATATATCTTTAGATATGTATATATATTTATAAAATTTATTTATTTTCTTTTTATGTCAAGTTGTCATCGATGAGATAATATATACAATAGATATTCCTTTTTATCTTATATAAATATGCCAAAAATGATGCCGAACTCCTACAAGATTGGATAAATGAGATGCTTCATAAAAACACACATTAAAATCTTAAGGATTTTTAGGGATATTTTTATAAAATTTGTTTCAAAAAACCCTCTCCAAGTCAACGTTAATTATTTAAGTAGAGAAGGGAATCTAATAAGAAAGCACTTACATCTTTAACTTGAGTTTTTTGTTTTTTTTAAATAGTTTTTTTTGGAGGGAATTTTTTTGGGTGCAACAAAGACATGCGACGTCTCAAAAAGACAAACACTTTTAATTGGAAAGACATGTTAAGAACAGCCCGAGGTTAGTTTAAAGTGGGAAAAAAGTGATAAAGGGGAGGAGTAGAAAGGGAAAAAAAGATATTCACCAAAAAACGCGAGTGGTAAAAAAATATACTTAAAAAACCCAACTCGTGTTCTTACAAGTCGTGTGTGTTTGACTCCGCCTTGTTTTTTCTTTTCGCCCTGCGAATTAGCATGGCGAGCGATCACCCCTGGGGCACTTGAAACAGAAGCTAGCACTTGTCATCCTTCTCCCCTCGACCCCTCCCCGCGGCTGGTGAGGCGAGCCATCCATCACCGAGACATCTTCTGTCACTGACAAGCGTCATCCACGGATGCACTAACTCCCATCTTTGCAGTCTTTATACTAGGACCCTACCGAGTAAGAAGAAGGGGAAAAAAAAGGCCACGTTTCGACCCTTCACCCCCGTCTGACATTGAATATGTTCGCTTAACCCCATCCCAAACACTTTCTTTTTTTCCTCTCCCCCTTAAAGGAAATGGCTCAATTTTTCACAATTTACAAGAGCCAACGTTAGAGGAGTCAACGAATTTACCTATTGCTCCGCGTTATCCCGTTGTTATAATAGTAGAAACAAGCGTTATTTTTCCAAAAAATGTTAAGATATATTCTACACTCCCGGAGTGAAAATACTATCCTGACGTTACCCGGACTCTCCTCGACTCGGGTCAAAGGTCAAGGTTTGAGGCAGGACGAAAATATCTTACTGATTTTTACTCCCGTCGTTGCCTAACACCCCGTCTACTTTGCAAATTGGAATCTCCCTGATCTTACTCAGACTTTTATAGATGTTGTGAATAGTCTTAATTGCTCCAAAGAAACTAATTAATGAACAGTTTTTTTTCCTTTCCCCCTTTCGAAATGCTATTTTCTGCATACCTTTCTCCCACTCTACCAAAAGTCTGTTTAATGGAATTCTCCTGTTTTAGATTTTGTAATGTTTCGATTGAATGGGAAAGTATTCTCAACCCCCCACTTCTTACTGGTCACAAGATCTTGTTTTTAAATTTCCAACACTTCCATTAAGCTCGAATGATGTTTAATTTATAAAAATATTAGGTGATAAGTTAAAAAAAAAAAAAGCCAAGGGGAAGGAAGAAGGAGGAAAAAAAAGATGGCGATCCTCATCTTCTTGCTCTCTTCTTTGTTAATAAAGCTCTGCAGGCAATTAATAATTTTACTTTGCCACCATTTTTTCTTTCTTCATTATTTATTTTTAAAGTTTTTAAAGAGTAAAACTGAAAGTAAAAATAGTTCGATAGCTAAACGCATCCTGAGAAATTCAGCAGTTGTTACGCTGTGTCTACAGGTTGTGCAGATATGATTACTTGAAATCAATGGGAGTAGAAAACCCTTTTGTTGCCTGTCATCACTCTTTGGTGAGTGTGATCTTTATCACACAGAAAAATTATATTACTGAATAGATCTAGACTTTAAAGGCACTTGTAGAATAATTTTACTTTCGTTACGTTGATTTATAAATGCGTCGTTACGCCATAAGTTGTTGTTACGCCATAAGTTGTTGTTACTGTTTGATTTTCGAATAGATGGTACCCTTCTTTAGGCTGTTTTGTATGATTATGCTCACAAGACGGGTAATTCTGCGACGTAACATCTAAGCGTAACGTTGTTACATTGTAAGCGTATGTTGCCACATAACACGTTGTCTGGGAATGGGTGTTACCAAACTCGAAAGGTGAAAGGGTGAAAAATACCTGCTTTTGCAGGTTGCTGTATGTAAATGTATGATTTAAATAGATAATGTTGCAGCGTAACGTATATTTTGAAAGAATAGTAATGTTATTTCAGCGTAACTTTATAATTGTATGTTGTAGCCTAAAAAGAATGATTTCTAGTCTTTTAAAAAGTGCAACGTATACATACAATTTACACGTCAATATATTTATCTTTCCTTTTTGGCAGAATGTAGTAAAACTGTTGCGTAACAAACATAACACAGCATTTGTGTTTAAACAACTTTCCAGTAAATTTGCAACGTAACATTTCTTAACACATCATCTCCTATTTAGAGATAGCTAACGACTCTAGCTGTGTAACAACCATTCTGTGACGTATCCGCGTAACAAATTCCGAGCGTCGAAAGCGATATTTGCGGATACACAATGACGTCACGGAGTGTCAGTCACCGGTTCTATCCGAATTCATCGGGGCTTGGGAGGAGCATTAAGCAGTAAGGTCCATTAAACAGTGCAGGTCACGTGAACTGGATCTGTTGAAAGGAAATTGTCGTTCTGGTCCCGAAAGATCTGGACTGCGATGTAACGTGAACCGAGTCGACTGGCACCGTATCAGTTTCCAAGCAACGATATGTCTTTAGCCCGCTTTGCTTTTGGGATAGCTACGATAAACACTGCAGGCAATACAATTTCCGGGCATACGATCTATACCCTCCCCTCCTACAGTTTATTTCCTCTGTTCTTCCGGATCGCAGCCTGCCCCGGGCTTGTCCAAATCACTAAGCCACCCCCCATATTTTTTAACTTCTTCCACCTCAAAAAAAAGCGTTCGAGGTTGCTCACAAAAGGAAGCGTAACGCCGTAACGTTATAATTAACGTGGTGGCACGACTCTGAAGACTGAAAATAGAGGTGAAAAGAAGTGAATTTGTCAGTTAATACGTAAAAATGACCTCTAGAAATGATTATTTTGTAGCGTAACATATAAAATCTTCCCAGCGTAACGTCGTAATTGTTACCTTTCTCCTGAAAAGGGAATATTTTTTCAGCTGGAAAGGGGAAAGATAATGCTCCCTTTATGCGCCGTAGTATATAAATATCCCAAAAGATGGATAATATTGCAGCGTAACTTACAGATTTTCCTCAAAATTTACTTCTGCGTAACGTCGTAATTATAACATAGCCGCCTGAAACTCTCTCCATTATCGAAAGAAAAAAAAATGAAGATGGTGTAAACACCCACTTTACAGAATACGACGTAAACGTTTAGCGTTACGCTGCAATTTAACTAACCGATTAACAGAGTTGTATGGTAACAGGCGAAGAAAACACTAAATTTCGAAGGTGTAACGCGCATAAAACAGTTAGAAAACTCCATTAACATGCACGATTTATATTCTTTAGGGAAAAACGCTAGCTTGACCCGAGCGGGGCCAATCTAAACAGTAGCTGACGTCGAATGACGGATCACCGTGGCGTCACGGTGCCCCTTGGCCCCGTCGCCCCCTTCGACACGCGGACCCCTTAACACGGCTTTGCTCTCGTCTCGATGATAGCCGCTCGGAATACTCATCACGTTCGTGAGTCGAGCCGCTCCATTGGTCAATTTCGGACGTGACGTCACCCGATTACTGTTACTGTGTAATGAATGATGATGAGATTGGCGTCTCTTTCCTTTCGACGGTTCAAAGGTCATTGGCTACTGTGAACCGAGTTGTCAGGTTATATATCATCTTAAACCTGCAGACACAACCTGAACAAAAACCGACCCCGTTAGACGCGCCGTACTCTTTTTTTATATATATATTTTTTACTTTTTTATTTATTTTCCTCTTCCTTCAACAGCTAATGCTCCATCCAGACCTGTTTTAAATAAGCCATTCATCATTTTACACCGAGAATAATCCCAACTTCAATCCGCATAATTCAATTTATCTGATGCTCCAAACGGATTTATAAAAACGAAAAAAAAAACTGTTCAAAATAATTCCCGCTTCCTAATTTTGTTAAGTACTTGGCACAAAATTAGGAAGAGAAAAGTGAAAATTCTCCCAAATATCTAATTTGTCTCGTGCCTCTTTTATTATTATTATTTTTCAAGATTAGAAGTCGAAAAAGTGAGATTTGCGCCAAGTACTTAAGAGATTTGGGGATTGAAAACTAATTAAATTAATTTAATTTGTGTTTTGTATTTATAAAATTAAGAGTTAATTCGAAAAATTTGGGAGCGAATAAAAATTCTCGCACTAATTTATATCCAAGAATTACCTAATTGCGCCAAGTAGTTAAGGATCAATTGATAAAATAGACGTTAGAAAGCCATTTAAACTACTCAGTTTCCTTCTAAATTATGAATTAAAACACTAGAAATTGCGCGAAAATACTTTAAAGTAATTTAAATATTGAAAAAAAATTTGAAAAATATATCAATAATTAACTCTCCAAATCATTTTCAAAACTAGTGATTTAAAAATGCGCCAAGTGTCTTTCCTTAATTTTTAATTGCGCCAAGTACTTACAAACTTCTCGCTTGTTCTTGTTACCAATTCTGTTAATGATTCAATTGTAATCGACTGATGTATAGAACGGTACATATTCAGGGCGTGGATGTGGATGTGTGTGTCTGTGTGTCTGAGTGTGTGTGTGTGTTGTGTGTGCCCATGTTCAACAGCTGTTACCATTCTCATGGGCGGCTTCTTTAATCCACTCTCCAGCTTTCGTGATGTAATGAAGTCTATTACTATATGTTCATGTTATTTTAACCCGTTATCGATGTTAAATCTCTCCACTTTTTAACAAGAATTACTATATTCATGTACCGAAAAAATCGACGCCAAGTGGAAAATGAATTTTTCACGAGTCAGGGGGGATGGAAAGCACCTATACTTGTACGTAAATGTTAGTGTTTCGAGTGTATGGAAGAGCGAAAACAACAACGGTCGCTTGTAACTGGTTATGGGAATTACGAGTGGTGGGCGAGGTGCACGAGGCACACAACACTCCCCCGAGTCGAATAGTTCTACTTAAATGGCGCACACTCGTCAGCAATGCGATCTGTCTAGCGTGTCGCACGCGATCTTTCCAACACCGTGTTGTGGAATTCGTGTGTTGTGTTTTAGTACTACATCAAACAACGAAAAATCTAGCTTACTTGTAAAACTATTGTATAACTTGTTCAATTATACAACTAGTTAAAAGTATTTTATCTACTTAAAAATATATATCTTTAGCATCTTTATAAATGGAGAGGAGAGAGGATACTTTTAAAATAATTGATTCTTATGTGACGGGGTTTGTTGGATTTTAATTCTACTTCTTTTCTGTCCTTTTCTACTTAAAAAATTTGAATTTAATTTGTATTTTTAAATGGGCAGAAGGCTTTTTTAATGGAAATTTAATTGTTTTTCGCTCGTATTTAGTTAATTTTGCGTGATTTTTTTTAATGTTTTATACTCCTTAATACTTTATATTTCTAATTTTTCATAGTTGATACGATTTAAAGGGTTGTAAGAGGGTGAAACTCACACTTTAGAGGAGGTGGTTCTTGATTTTTTAAACTATAAATTTCTTTGAAGTGTGAAAGTTTATAAAAAATACGATCCACCGGTTGGGATTTTCATCTGTAGAGTCTCACCTCGTCATTCTCTTACAGTAAGCGTATTAATGAGGGTGATTTTATTACAAAAATTAACTAAAGTTAATATTTAATTTCGTATATTAATCACCGAGATCAGAATTGAGCGTTTATATAAATTATTTTATAACTCAAGACGATTTTTGAGCTTAAATCAAGATACAAAGGAGGCTCAACTTCCCCTTCTGTCTTGAGCTTATTCAAAATCACAGGTTTCAACTTATTTTCAGGAATTTTTCTGAAATAGGTGTAACGTGAAAGGGGTCACTGGACGGTGCCAAGTAATATAACATGAACTTAGGATCTTCGTATCTACTTAAAAGATGCTCTTTGAGGATGAGTTTCAATCCATCTGGATGGAGAGAGAGAGAGATGTTTTGAATAGATACGGGGTGAAAAGAGATTCATTTTTAAAAGAAACTCGAGTTTGGCTATAAGTATAGAAGGGTGGACGACGACAGGTGAAGAGCATTATTCGCTTTAGTTCGCCATCCGTCCGCCAGGTGCACGACGGGCATCGATTTGGTTCCAACATCCGATATTCAAGCATTTATCACTTGAAATAATTAGGGGAAAGAGAACACCTCCATCTCACTCCAAGTTGGATCGTAAGAGAACACCGTCTGACGAAAATAATTACTGCTATATTTAATCGTTTTCCATTCCGTTGAAAACTAGCAATCGATAACGTTACCGGATGGCGTCTTTTCGATCGACTCGAAAATCCAACCAGACCCCGAGCTAATTGGTTAAGTTTGCGTTTAAGAATAATACCTTTTCCCCCGCTTTTATAAGATAAATTGCTTTCTTTCTAAAATACGCGTTAATTCTCTCTTTATAACTCGACACCTCCCATCGATCCGTTCGGATTTTTATACAAAAATCTGGCAAAATCACGTGCTCGGGTGTATATCCAAACACTTAAAAACCTCATCTACCTGTTGCGGGGTGTTTTAAACTCGCCACAAGCCTTTAAAAAGCGTTTAACTCGTAGGGAATAACGTATGGAACGAGACACTCTAACCGCACTTATAGGCGAATTAGAAACCCCTTAACTAGCGTGGAACCTTCTTAAATAGGTAAAGACATTATTCTAGTCCCTACCTATCGAACAGGTAAGGTAGGAGTCGTGCTATAAAACTCGATTCTTTCTGTCCTTCCGATGCAATATACTCCTTGGTAAGCCCCGTTCGTCCCTCCCCATCCGTTCAATCAAAACCCATAAAAACGAAGCAAATATTTCAGGCTGAAAGCAGTTAACTGTTCCGTCATCAATATGCCATTAAGTGTTGAAGGTTTGGAGGAAAAATTTCCCCCAGTCGCTGGGAACATAATCACTTCAAGGCGCAGTCTGATGAAAATATGTAAGATGTCATTACTGGACTGGAAAGGCCGCTCTACTATTGATCACAGATGTAATCATATGCATGTATATCGCCATTTTTGAGCCATTAATGTTCCGCTACGATAATGCACTCCACAGTCTAGAAAACTCTTTTGCTTTTCCTACCTTCCCCATCCCCGCAAACGTTTTCTGACCCTCCCTTTAAAACCGTTTTCCGACTTTTTATCGGGACTTCATTGTTCTAACGGTAGGCTGTACGGGGGCATATGTTTTCAACTTCGATTGAGAAAGGCAATAATTCTGGACGGGTGCCCATTGGCGTGAAAGGAAAATCATAAACGCTCCTACAACTACCAAACTACTACTACAGTACTTACTACTGTCGCTCGACCAGATAACGTTACGACAAACAACACGCTTTTTTTTCCTTTTTTTTCGACATTCACACGTTTCTGATGCGACTTAATGATATTTAAAGTATAGATTAACCTTTTTTAATCTATAAAATCGTATCCGTAACTAATTTTTCACCCCTCGTTCACGTACAAAATGCATCATTTATATAAAACCGTGTATAACGCGCACACGAGCACGCTTATTTAAAAGCCAGAAAAAGAAGAAAAAAACGAACTTTTCTATTTTATAGTTTAAAAAATAAAAAAAAATGTTTTTAATTTAGTTTTCTCGTGTGTTTTAATGAAAATTTTAAGTTTGGAAAACGTTATATTAGATTAAAACAAAACATAGCATATGTCAGTCAAGATTTTATGACCCATAAAAGACTTGTATTGCAAGCTTCAATCAACGTTTATCATCAAAAATCTTGTAGTAAAATCATTAAAGTTTTGTAACCGGGTTCACTCGTTTATTATCTACTTGTCAACTGTTAGATATATACTTTTTAATTTGTAGATGGCTTAGTTTCTTACTTTTTATATACGGAAAATATTATTATTTAATTTATTGAATTTTTAGAAAAAAAAAAAACAAAAATTCATCTTACTCTTCTTTGACATCTTACATCAAAAGTTATACAGATTTCTGGATTAATTTATGTCAATTCTGTTTAAATTTTGAGTATTTTAAGGTTAAAAACTGGATCTTTTTGGAAATTTTAATTTCCTTCCAATGGCAAATTATATCTGTCTTTTTTGAGAAAGTTAGTTTTGTGAGAACATTAAAAATCCCCCGAATTGCTTACCAGGCAATCTAGCCTTGGGTATTAAAGCTTAATGATATCGTCAATACATCCATCACACCAAGGTATACACCCCGGGAGGTTTCTTCAGCACTACAGCAGAGTTTATATTGATAGATTGCTTGTCTCTGCCTACTCCATTGCTCTAGCTTGTGGCCAATTAATTAGATCACATCTAAATATTTTTACCGGCATTTCTTCCCATGTTTAATTGATCAATAAATTTAATTAACCTCCAGAAACATCAAGAATGTAAATTGGACCGATGATCTTATGGATTGCTAGCTAAAATATTCCTTTAAATTAATACTAATTAAATTTTTTGATACCTCTACTTGTCGTATTTCCAGTGATTTATCCCCATCTTCCAAGTACCTTTTCTCACTCGGGTGTTTTTAATCCGGTGNTGCTCACTCGCTCACTCTCTCTCTCTCTCTTCTCCGTTACTACTTATCATCCTCCTTCCTGGTTTCATAACAACTTTATATCATTCAATTAATTTTATAACGCTCCCTCTTATCAGATGATGAAAAATTCGATAAAAATCTGAAGAAATTTCATATTAATTAGATGCTATAGAATTAAAAATACACGAAGGGAAAGAACAATTTTTGGCAGAGTTGACTTTCTAAAGGTAATCCTAGCCCCTGAGTGCAAAGTCTTGTAGTCTTATAGTGTAAATTTAGAGAGAAGAAAGAATATATGTTGGCAACTTTAACACCTCTCCTCTCACTCTCTTTCCCCCTCTCACTCACTCTCTCCAGCTGTTGATTTCTTGTCTGCCTTTACAGGATTTTTGTTGATGCCATTTAAATTATTTAAAATCATCCTCCAACTTATCTGGAATTCGTTAACACCAGTATATATAACGTATGGAACGAGACACTCTAACCGCACTTATAGGCGNTTATGGAAGTTTCTTAAATTTTTAAGATCTAAAAATGTATTTTTATTATTTTCTTCTTTATTTTTATGGTTAATTAATTCTAAAATTCGCTTATAATTTGTATATTTAAATAATCTTCATAAATCTTTTTCGAACTATATAAAAACTTCATTTAAATATATTATTTTTTACTTTTTACTTTATATTTACTTATAAACTTAATTAATATTTAAAATGTGTAAAAAGATTTTATTTTTTTAATAATTTTTTCAATATATTTTTAAAGAAAAATCTCATTTCTTAAATCCCTAAAGACCTCACCTCACTACTTTTATCTTTTGAAATCTTTAAAAATTGATTTATTTAATAAAAATTTAATTGATTAAACAGTGTTTTTTATATATTTATACTTAAAATTTAGTACTTAAACTTTAAGAAATCCTTTAATTTACTAGTAAAACTTGAAAAAAAAAAAACTATTAGGATTCGCCTTATAAAAAATACATGCGAATGTGACCGAGTCTTTTTAAGATAACTAAGCTTAAATTCGAGTTTTAGTGGACGAAAAACAGGAAAATTAAAGTAAAAACTACTGAATTTTCGCGTGAAAAATGTTTAGAAAAAAAATAAGAAACCGAGAAATCTCCTTGGAAGTAAAGGCAAACAATACAATTTCAACCAAGCGTCTCCAGTCAATGATATGGTTAAGGCGATGTGACAAACATTAAAATTAATGAATGCTCAGCCGTAGTAAATTACTAGGATTAGAATAATGAGTAATAATGTGAAGTTACGTCCTTGTGTATGGCCTACAGTAGCCCGTTGTGTTTTATGTTGTTTCGTGTATCATTAAGGAACGGAAATGCCTAGGGTGAGCGACTTGTTTGGTTAAAGACGTTCTCCTGAAATGACGTTTCCTCCGCATCCTCAAAGAAAAATAATAGATTTTTCTAATTTACTTCGACCATTATAAATGCCTCTTTAATGATTTATGATTGATAATAGGATTAGTAGTTTTACGAGATAAAGATTAGACGTTTGTTAAATCGAATCTACTTCGTCCACGATGTTTTTTCCCCTTATTCTTAATTTTAATATGTTTTAAAAGTCGGTTGTGTGTGTGTGTGAGAAATTAGATTTTCTTTCTAAAAAAACAAATCCTATTTTTAGTATAGAATAACGATACAGATCGATGACCTTTTTTAAGATTTTTCCACTCCTAAATGTTAGTTTGATAGTTAAAAATAGAAGAAATTTCGCGATATTTTTTCTAATTATGTGCGGGGGGATTTAAGTTTTTGGTGCGATTTTCTGCTCGAGGTTGAATTCTGTTTGTAGCTAAGGGAGAGGAAGCGAAAGAGTCTCGTTGACCACACACCAAGAAGGCAGACGTGGGGTGGATCTTGCTGCCATTGCCAGTTCTATACTTCGAAAAGCAAAGCGAGATTTGGACAGAAAGGGACAGACCTCTTCCGATGGCAGCGAGATGATTAATCGCTTTCCGACGAAGAGGTCTCTTAGTGTTCTGTCTCGTCGCCCCCGCGCTCTATCCCCCCGTTCACCTCCTCGCTCCCTTTTGGCGAACGGGAGGAATACGGGCAAGATCAGAGAAGTTCTAATCAGGACGACTTATTCTTTTTATCTTTTTTTGTGTTACAAGCATTCTCGGATGGTCACTTGTCTTTTCCTTGGACGTCTACACGCCCTCCTCGCGTGTCCTTCTAAGGCACGTTCTATCTCTCTCTTTCTTTCTTTCTCTATCTCTCTCTTTCTCTCTCCTCATCCAAACACACTTCTATAAACAAGTAAAGTTAAACAAAATAAATCTGTACCTCACTCGCATCCCCCTATTTAAAATTTTATGAGTTGATCCTGATTCAATCTACGACTCTGGATCGTTTAGTGTCAAAGGTCGAGTCAAAGACAGAAGGTTATCGTGATGAAAACGTCGATTATTCTATGAAAATTGAATATAAATAAATTAATTTTTAATATGAACACGATGGAGCATTTTTTTTTTCCTTGTCTACGAGTAAATACGTTCTAACACAAGACGTTTCTATTTGTTTTTAGTTGTCACATTTCGAATCCTCGTACACCTAAAATGAGTCGCGTATAAGAAAATTGATACTTGGAACAGGGGTTAACGTCTTAATTTAACTGGAACACACCGTCAGAGACTTGTAACATCTTCTGCTGGCATTTCTTACGTCAAAACATGAGACGGGGATGGAGTACACTTCTCTCCCCCTTCTTGCAGTAAGCCAACAGCGTAGAGGAGGGGTTCCTCCTGCCGAGAACCATGTCATCGGCTACGGGGTAACCATGTCTCGTCCATCGGCGACAAATTAAAGGTGTCTGTTCGTCTCCCGCCTTCCTGCAAGTTGTCTTTGGCTTGTCTTGCTTGTCTCTATACACCGAATCCCCATTGGACTTTCATAGACTTTCTAGTAAAAACTTTGTTCTCGCGTCAACTCGGTAATTTTTTCTTATTCTTTTTCATGTTTTCTTTTCTGTCTTAATGCCGTTTTCTCGAGAAAACAGTTAGAAATTTGGCTCACAAATCCCTCTCCTCCTCCTCCTCTTCTTCTTCTTCTTCTTCTTCTTCTCTTGCATCACCAATGATGCTCACTCGCTCACTCTCTCTCTCTCTCTCTTCTCCGTTACTACTTATCATCCTCCTTCCTGGTTTCATAACAACTTTATATCATTCAATTAATTTTATAACGCTCCCTCTTATCAGATGATGAAAAATTCGATAAAAATCTGAAGAAATTTCATATTAATTAGTGTACGTTAATGATAAGGATCTGGAAAATATGATTCTTATCCGCCAGCAAATCAAACTTGTCTTATCAGGTGATAAACTTTTCTGGTATGAATTTTTAGATAAAGATGTTATGCATTTTACTTCATTTAATAGCTACCGAGTGCAAGAATGTATTTTTAGACGTCGATAAGACATACAAAACTTTAAACTTTTTTACAAAAAAAAAATTATATATACATGTGTGTCTGTCTGTATGTAAGATTTTAAAATCTAGTTTATTAAAATCACATCTGAATATCTCAGCTACAACAAATGAATTATTGAAAATTCGAAAGCGTGAAGTAAAAAAAATAAAAGTTGTCACGCAAAGAGAAAATGACTAGTTGTCATTTAAAGGGGGATAAATATATATATATATATACATATATATATATATATATATCTTTAGAAAAGTAAGGAATAAAATAGTATATACTTTCTATCTCTTCAAGATTCTAGTCTCCCAGACAACAGCTAAGGCGTCAGAAATCTTCTATTCAACTCTGCCTATGTATCGCAGTCCCATTTCTCCAAGCTTTTACCCAGTGCCTTTGGGGGGAGACTGCATAGTATCCCAGCGGAATTGGTATGAAGTTGGACTCCCCCTTATCTATCTGCTCTGTACTGCTGATGGAACGCCGGACTTGATATCTGCATATATTTGTATGCATGGCACCCGTAGTTCTTTTCATGTGATAATGGAAGACTACGGGGTACCGTTTTTCTGAATGAAAAACCCTGGAGGGGCATTCTTCCTTTCTACCGACTGTTCGAGCTGCTTCTGAAACAACTCTGGACACCCCCGACGTAGGATCGGTCCAACTGGTGTGTGTGTGTGCGTGTGCTAGTGCTAGTGTGAGTGTGTGTGTTTTATTTCCTCTTTTGTCTTGCCTTAGCTCTGAGGCATAAAATGTGTTGAAATATTGCTGATACTATGGTTTAGACCAAATAATTCTCATAAAACGACCGCTTTGATAATACGTATAAATGCAATTTTAGTTTTTGTCTCTTCTCTTGGCATTTTTTTAGTATCATAACAACACATATTGTGCCTTGTATCTCTGTATTAATCACATAAAAGTTTAGTTTATGCTGTTATGGTTAAGAATATAATTAAGTAATGGAAATGGTAATACCATTAAATTTTCTTTATATTTATTTAAAGTGATGGTTAATCCTGTTCTTTAACCATATTTCTTTAACCATAAATATTCGTCACGTGATAGTTTCAGTAAGGAATTCTCGTTTTTATGAACAGCATAAAAATCTCATTAGAATACGAAATCACTCGAACATCATCAATTAAACTCATTTTATTATTTTAAACTTTTTTTGAATTTTATGTAGAAACTCTTAAAAATAATTTCCTGGCCGATAATTTTAAAGGGGAAAAATTATAAAAAATAAAAAATAGAGGAATTTAAATTTCACTATTTGATTGGCTGTTTCGAAAAGTACTTGGCGCGACTTTTTTTTTTTTTTTTGTTTTTTCCTCCTCTTTTTTAATCTCGTACCTCGGGCTCTCATCTCGAACGGCGTAAATTGGAAGATTTTTCCATTATTGGAAAGATAATTAACTTGGCTTTAATACTACTGGCTTCGGGAAACGATATTGTAATTAGTGACGCATACCTTAATCAAAGTAGGCCTTGAGTAAAAGAGGAAAAGAAAAAAAATTATTGCGATCTTATATATGATAAATTAAAATGCTGTCTTGAAGAGAATTTTTAACAGTTTATATTGTTTCTTTAAAAACGAAAAACCTCCTCGGATAATCTATAACTTATAACTAAAAACGCGAGCATCTCTCTCTCTTCCTCTCCCGCATCACTTGGATAAGAAAGATGATACTAAATTGGATATTTCGCATCATTGGATGTTGCCACTAAACGGAGTGGATAGATGTGTATAATATCGTTTTAAACAATTATATTGGCGTATATTTTTTAAATTAAAGTATTTAGATTGGTTTTTTCTCGTCCCTAACAAACAATAACAGCGTGAAATCTTGGTATCATCCTGGAAGAAAACAAGCTGACCCGATAGCCAACGTCTCCTAATTGCAGAGCGGCTACTAGATATCTACAGCGGCCCAGTTTGATTACAACCGCCATTGCCGGGAGGCAATACGACCTGGCAACACACTAATTACACTTTCGGGTAGTTCGAGCAAGTTCAACCCTTCCATTCCTTCCTTAATCCCACGATACCGTGGATCGATGTGAAGCTGGCTTGTTTGTATAGTGTGTCGGTCCAGGCTTTAGCAATGTATTTATCTATCGTGTGTGTTTGTATGAGAAAACTACTAGTAAGCTGCATTGGAAGGACTAAACACACGTTCCTTATTTGCTCTCCCTACTCTCCTGAGGCTAAACTGAATGGAGATTCAAATATTATAAGAAAATTTATATTTTATATATTTTCTTAAACGTAATAGTTTATGTAAGAATAAGAGTGCTTTTATGTGCGATTATGGACATAAAAATTTTTAAGTTATTTAAAATTTTGCGTTTTTTATTAACTATAAGGATTTTAAGTATATTAACTGTTTATCATTAATCTAAAGTAGGGAAACATACTCAAACCGCGTAATGAGTTTAAATACTTAAGCCCATTGTCCATAAAAATGATTGTGTATGCAGTTTATGCAAGCCTCTTTCAGTTTATACAATAATGGACTTTATAGAATTGAATTACCAACGTTAAACGTTTAAATTCGTCGTCTACACAGCCTCTCATTACCAGCTGGATGGCTATCATTAAGTTAGTACGGGAAACGACCACCAGTGTAAACACCCCACTTCCGGCTAGCTACGAAACCATTTCCGGTCTGTTAGGAGGATTGCACGTGCCCGACGACTGGAAATGAAGAGGTCATAGGGGTCAACGCAGCCAAACAAAGACCTTCTATTCTGTCCGCCGACGTCAATAGTTCAAGCTGAAATTTATTTTTCTAATACCCCAACAACCCCGCGCAGCTGTCTCTCTACCCCCTAAACATTCTAATACACAAAAGGGTGATTGTTCGGATGCAGTTACGTTACTTGGAGTTTAGGTAAATATTTTTATATGCCCCTATGTGCTCTTTGCATTTCTGACTTCTGAAGTACCCTGCGCTTTGCAAACGCATTCTTCAATTGACGAATTAAAATTACGAGCATTTATCTCGGTACGTCGACTTGTATTTTGCACGATCTCTCTCATTTCCTCTCCCCCTTCTCGAAAGGGTACCGCGTTCTCGACAATTGTAACTCAATTGGAGCGAAGAGGGTTCCCGCCAGCAAGTGGGATCATCGCGTGCCACTAGGGGGCGTTCCCCGCCGTGTGATGGCGCAACAAACGTTCATTTATAATTGGATTTAATGGCGTCCTTCCTGCCGGCCCTACTGTTGTGCCATCGGACGTGTCTACTTCGACACTGAATCGCTGGCACCTGCTTCGTGGTTCTTCCTTCTCCCCAATGCGGGCCTCAAGCATCTTTATCAATAGGGCCTAAGAGATGATGCGGTATAAAGAAGTAGAAGGCGTAACGAGTGTCGGATAAACCATCCTCTCGGAGGATAAATCATAACGTTGGCGGTATGCGAAATATAGGTTTGGAGTCGAGGTGTTGAGGATATTGAAAATTGAAAAATTATTAGCCCATCCGAGATCTGGAAGAGAGTGAAGGAAAATGTTTTGTAAGACAGTCCTTTCATTGAAAATCAATAGTTATTGTACAGCAATTCGAGGATCTTCGAAAACTATCTTAGGAATTTCTCATGGAAGATTTAAGTGTATAAAATATTGAAAAAGATCTACAGGGAGTAGAAAGCGAGATGTGCCAAAGAAGATAGATGAAATTGACTAAAATAGTATACCATATCAACATTTAAAATTTCATTATTTTCGATACTCGGATAGTAGCGATAGTAGTATTTATAAGAAGAAGGAAGGGGAAAAAAAAAGAAACGAGTTATAAACGATAAAAGAATGGAAGAGAAAAAACACAGCAATTTGCTCCCTCTCACGCGTTTCTATTTGTGGAGTAATGACGGCGGTGGCAACAATTACAAAAACCTTTAGGCGAAGGGAAAACAGTTTTATGAAAGGTGGCACAGAGATAACAGGTGTTAGACAGTGGATAGTTTTACTATCTATAAAAACACACACACAGTGGTTTAATTCGCGTAATTTTCTCCTTATATTCACTTAGTGCGACCGTGTCGTATGACCCAATGCTGCTGGATAGGATCGTTACGACGCTTTTCGCACCGTTTCTCCCTGGAGGTTGATGGTGAGGAGATAGTGGATATTCCATTGTCGTTTCTTGGTCCTACGCAACACTCTTGGGCGCAGTATTGTCTAGATGGAGGTGGTTTGTTAGTCTCCAGTGCGTTACTGGTTAGCTCCACTATCCTCAACAGTCTCTTTTATCACGCTTTTGACATTATTTTAAGTCGAACATGTCCTATACAAGACATTAGTTTCCGCACGAGTTTGATCTACGGCTAGTCATTCTTTATATCTCGTGACTTTAATGTTACTCTTCACTTGTGTAATTTTAATTTGCTTTAGAGATCTTGCATTTAGTGAAGAGAGAAATATTACAAAGTAGGAAGCATATTTTACGAGCACAAATGAAATTCCAGACTTTTTAACGTGTAACCTATATTTATAATACGAGAAAGGTGGCTTTCCTGCAAGGCTCGCGAGCTCTTCTGGGAAAATAGTTATTCGGGTGCTTGTAGTAGACATTGTGTAAACACGCAATTTGGCCGTGGTCGAAGGGAAGATTTTAGAAATCTTATATATAAAAAAGTCTCGTCCATTTCATCGATCTGATTCTTTTACTGGCAAGAGGATAAAATGTCGAAATGATTTTCTGCCGGTTATGTTCGGTAACTGGTGGCTCCCCCTGCTGTCTGTAGATCGACGAAACGCATATGTCGCCATTGTGTCACGTGACACCATGCAGACGATCGCTGACAGACGAGCATTCCGTCGAAACGCCACCGACTCCTCCTGTCGTCTACTCTGATATCCGCTGTCTTTCCTCTTTCCTTCACCCCGATTCCAGCTGTCACTTTTACTAACTCTCCTACCCATTAAGTTCTAATTTCGTAAATTATATTCGTACACGTGTAACGGAGATGGATTTTTAAATTTTATGTCTAAATTCGGGAAAATCTCGTAAAGATTGGATGTTAAATTTAACGAATAACAAGCGCTAGACGGGGAGCGTACCTGATTTCCTATTCAAGAGTTTTAGAAAATAAAGTGAATTAAGCGCGTACAGTTTCCAAACCGCACAACACTCTTGAGATAGGATAGAAGCGTTTATAGTTAAAACGATATTGGAGGCAAGGGCTATAATTTCGTAGGAAAAGCTTGGACCCTAAGGGAATACTTTTCTCTTCCTCTAGCAGTTCGGTGTAATCGCTTTCTCTCAAATCGAAACGATCACGAAATTTCTCGTTAACGACGAGAGTACAGAAGTCACGTGTCGTATGAGAGAAGCTGTCATTGATTGGGGGAGTCTAAGTAGCAAAGGCATGGAAATTTGCGTGACTGGCTGTCGCCGACATGCAATCAAGAGATTAGGCTTGGGAGGACGGGATAATAAGGAAGCTTGGTTGAAATGAGTCTTCTCTCCCCCCTCAACTCCCGCTCTCTTCAACTCTTTTCTCCTTTTTCGGTTACGTTACTACTCTCTTGACACGTGTATATATGTCCCGTAACGTAACTGAATGGAAAAACCCCCCTTCTTATTTTATGTTACTCCCTCACGAGATGTAATTTTGTAATCTATTCTTGGTTTTGTTCAAATTATCCCCTAGTCTTATCGTCGTTTTGTCTATGATGAAGAAGTGATAAAGGATGCAACAGCTTAAACTATACTACTGCAAACTTCCTCCCCCCGCTTACAGTCGAGAAAAGGTAGAATAAATACGGCCTAGTTGGGTTACCACTCCGTTAATCAGACTCTGCTAAGCTGAAATTAATAGTATTACGTTGTAGCTGAATAATAATTAAATGAAATTAGTTACACGTGTAATCAATACTTGGCTTGTTATGAATTGTCTGTTCGAATTAGATCGTTACGTTGCATTTCTGTTGTGGCATTGCGGCTCTATACGCGTGTCCCGGGGTAAAATGGGACGGTCTCACAAACATCCAGCCTTTCTTTAATTACGTAAACTGGAAAGGTTGGCCGAGTGTAAAAAAGAACCAAGCAGATGTACAAGAAAAGCTGACAATGCAGGTGGTGAGTGAAAATGAGACGACATCACGACCGAAACACGTGAATCCATGAAGGCGACAGAGCGTGTGGATATTCCGTTTGGCTTCGCGTGTTAGCTGAAACTGATACAGAGCGATGGCGTGCATCAGCAACCTGCAATCTTTAACGTTGAAGACGGTGGGGTGTGAACCGGGTGGTCTGGGGGTGGACTAGAACCGCCTGCGTTCTAATGGTAGTCATCCCCGAGACAATGCATTACTTTAGCATAAATTTATGAAGTGAGACGGCGTTGATTTGCATAATAACGGTTTGTCGCTGCCGCTCCATTACACAGCATGTTTTTGGATACTTTCAGGTATGCTTGGAGGATGGAGATAAGAGGCCGGTGGCGCGACCTTGAGCATCTAAAGAACCGTGTCTCGCCTTATCACTCGCTTGAAATACGGACTTACATATTTCTAGATTCTGTAGTACTTTGAGATTTATATTCTATATTTTGACATAGATTACGGACTCTATACCTTATTGATTTCGGGGATTTAGTCCGAAGTAATGCACCATTTTTTTTTCCTCCTTTCTCCTTCTTTCTTACTTCTTTACTCGCTGCCACTCGGGAGAAAGATGCAGGGGGGAAAAAAGATAAAAAGGAGCAGAATAAGATGATGTGATTTCGTAATTTAGAAAATTAGATTTTTATGTATTGTATTTTTAATTATTAATTTATAATTTATTAAATTACTTAAATTAAATCAACTCTTAAAAGTACAAAAACAAAATACAGAAAACGTTCGAAAATTAATTCGGTTTTTTAAAAAAATTAAAACAAGGCAAAAAATATATAATTGTATTTTATTCGTTTTTAATAAGTTAAAAGTCTTATTTTTAACTTTAAAAAAATCGAATAAAAATTTATTAACTACCAAATACACGTTTTTTGGGGTTTTATTCTTCAGCAAACACTCCCGAGTTAGAAAAATTTTATGGAGTTGCCTAAATGTAGGCTTTCCTGCAATAGTCTACCCCTTATCGAAAATAGCCGCGGTAATCGTCAAGTGTTGTCGTGCAACACTTGTAAGTCACTAAATCGGATTTTATGTGATACGAAGCCGAAGTTTTAGAACCATTTAACAACCCAACCGACTATGGACAGTCCCTTTGTAATCCTTGGTTGGAGTTCCGTCACGTTCACGTTGAAAGAGGATGGAACCGGCCGGGGACTGTTCGTCCCTTCGTCTGACTACTCTGGGCAGAAGAGATAAGGGGTGTACTATCTTCTATTCGCACACACACAACGCTTGAGAGCTCGTTAACGACATAACAACTTCTATTTGAGGAACGTGCACCACCTCTCTAACTACCGTTGACTGGGCTTGGTCTTTTACCTGAAACATTTTCCCTCCTGTAAATGGAACCTGGTCACAGTATAACCCGTATAATTTGATCATTCGCTTTAAATTACCAGATTAAATTATTCCTGTAACCCAAATTCTTGTAACCGAGCAGAAAGCGTTTTGTACTTCACTTATCTTTAAGTTCATCTCGTGAGTTAATTATATTTTTAATGTATAGGATATATTAATTCTTTTGAGGTTCTGGAATTAGAATTTTTGCACGGTTTCTCCTCTTTTGAGAATTTTTGGTTAGATCGGGAGCAATCCCCCTCGTCCTATTTTGGACACCTTCCGGTTCAACAGTTATTGCTTCCTTTTCTCATCCATCACGACTGTGTAAATATTTTTGTTGCTGTCTTTATATTGCGTGGGTAGGGTTTTTTCCTGTAGCATTTTCTACACCGGACGAAATTCTTGTAAATGTACAAAATTTGCCACAATATGTAACGTTCAATCATAATTTCATTCACATATTTATGACCGTAGACAGCAGCACACTCCACATTTAATGGAGTGATTTTTAACATCATCTTCTTCATCTTCCAACGAGTCCAAGATGATAATTTGCTTCAGTTCTTTTAATTTTAATCCGCGACATTCTGAAGAAATTAAAATACTAAAATAGTTAAATATCATTATTATGGATAAGGATAAAAGGAGATAAAATTTGATAATCGATTGCAGTTGATGTCTTTCATCAAGGATTAAACATAATATTATCATAATTAAGGATTTGATGATAATGATTTTATTTATTATAATATAATCTTTCCTTGTTAATTAAGGATTAAAAATGATATCTTTTATCAGTTTTTAATCTGGCCAAGGATCAAGCGTTATCACATAATAATTAAGGATTTTTGTTAGAAACTGTAAAATGAATTAACAAATATGAATATTTATAAATATTTATTGATACAGATAATGATATCCGCTCTGAAAGATTAATGGATCAGCGATTAAATACTGTCAAGGATTTAATCTTCAATCTATAAGGAAGATGACCATTAAATCCTTTATCAGGTATAATAAGGAAGATAATCTTTCATCCCTCGAAACTTTCATTAAGGATTTAGGAATAACCTTAATTTATTTTCTCGATAAATGCAATATTCTTTACGTATCGTGTTTAAAAGAGATTTTAATAAAACTAATAATTTATAAAATTCTTGAATATTCTCGCGAGGAGCAACTCTCGAAAATAATTAAACATTCGAGCGACACGTTTTAACAGCAATCAGAGTAATAGAAAAATATTCAGTTCATCAAGAAGAGGCAATTAAAAAATAATCTATTTATGCGCGTAGCGAGAGGGGAAGAGGAGAGAGAGAGGAGACGTTGCAAAACTTTCTCTCACGAAACGGTGTCTCGAAGTAAGCAAAAATCGTCACGCTAGGCGGGTATATGCACAGCAAAATCTATCCCATCTTCCGTCAGACCGCCTAACCAATTAACTAGGAGATAGCTTGAGTGTTCGCGTGCTTGCTAGAGGGAATGAAAGGCCGCCATCAGACAGACGTTTGGAGTTAAGCGCGATAACAGGAACCTGACAAATGTCTTGTATTTCAACAGCGCGTCATTACTTCTAAGCGACTTTTATTGAAATCGTAAAAAAAGGCAGTAATGATAAGAGACGACACGGTCAGATTCCGTTTGGACAAAGCATTAATGGCTTTTAATGTATCGCCGAGATGCGGAGTTGATCTGAATTTCTCCCTTTACTATCTGTCTAATGCCTCCCGATTTCTTCACCTCTTCGTCTTCCTCCTCCTCCCTTTTTCTTCCCGTTAACAATTTAGTTAAGAAAAGAATAATTTGGTGTCTTGGGTGTCGGAAAAGGATTATTTTTATTCGATTATCAATCCGTTGATGACGGTTCGAAGCGTGTAAAGTCGAGCGTGGGAATACGTGAGATGACGACTACACCTTCATCCATTATGGAAGAGAGAAGTCGACCCCCGGGTCACATGATCCCGGTAATGTGTTCCTAGGTGGTTGAGCAATTAGTGACGGTTGCTAAGCAACCTTGGAACGATACGTGTTTTGAAATGCGTATGCTCCACGTGCAAAATGAATCTTGAAATTTAAACCCCCCGACTCGATAACTGGATCGGCTTTTGCAATTTAATCCTCGTTTCTCATTGTTGTTACTTTGAAATCTATCACTATAACTTATGGTCGAATTGCTGTTTAAACCCCCCCCCTTTTGCTCATGGTATAATTGTATATTTAAATTCGTTTACGGTATAAATAAATGAATGAAGTGTTAAAACATGAACATTTTGTGAAAACTCGTGCTTAAAACTCACTTCATTAACATTAAATATCTTGAACCCTCTTCAATCTCATTCTTTAACAATTCATATAACCGGTTACAGAACGATAAACTAACCCGAAAATTTTAATCAATTAATTACAATAACGACCCGATTTTTATGAAATTTTCGAAAGTATAAAATTTATTTTTCGCTAATTATAATTAAATATCTTCAGAACGAATTCGATTACCGCGAACAGGAAGCTAAGAAACAATCGAAAAATATCAATTTATAAGAATTTAATCATAATAAAAAAGGTAATTTTCAAGAGTTTAATTTACTCAAAAAAAGAGAGAATCGAATAAATCGATTAATAATAATAATAATTAGAAAAATCGATTTGTTTTATTTGTTTTAATTGTAATCGACAATAATCGATTACAAACGATCGTGACGAAAATTAATCGATTTTTCTCGTAATCGAGTCCTTTGAATAGAAATGGATTTTTTTCTTTTAGATTTCCACATTGTTCTAGAATATTTATTTGTTATTTATTTTATTTTTTATATTCGATGACATTTTTTTTAAATATTTTCTTTGCTTACAAAACAACAGGCGACCATAGGGATGATACCGCTAGGTGTCGCGTGTCATTTTCCATCCCCACTGTGCAGTATAAGAGAGCAGTTGGGTAACCTTAAACCCATCTGATCAATTTTGCAATTCTTTCGGTCGGATTCCAAGCTGGTAATAAATCTGTAACGAGACCCATTTAAATTGCCTCTCGATCGATGCTGACGTCACACTCACCCCCGGTGACGTCATCGCAGATTGGAAGAGGCGCGCGCGTATGGAATAAATGCGTCTGGCGGACTCGGATCGAAAATCTCCGCCAATCAATTCTACTTGAGGTGTCGATATCATTATTACGTAACAATAGACGTGTGTAACGTCATAACATACACCGCGCTGTGACTTCTGGGTAATTTCTCTGTTGCGTTTTATGTATTTCTTTTACGTAAAAAGATGTACATTTCGAAAATTTGAAAAAATAATTATCACATGATGATTGTTCTTTATCGATTGTTACGACACTTTCACGTAACGATATTTACTCTTTTTTTTTGCTAATATTTTTTAGAGTTTTGAGAGAAGTTAATTATTTTAAATTTAATTAATTTTTATTACTGTAAATTTCCTTTTTTGTTTAAATTTAAATTATCTTTTCAGTGAATTTATGAAAAAATTGAGTTTTTTTAAGCGCAACTTTTTGCTTTATTTATTTATTATTATAGCAGTGAGTTCGTTAATGAAATAATTAATAATTAATTTAAAACTTTTATATAAAAAATAAACCGACTGTATACAGTTATAATTGTTTCAAGTGCAAGTTTGGTTTGTTGAAAGTTTTTTTTACCATGATTAGTAAAGGGAATAATTTTAATACAAAAGAGAGGGGGGATGATTTTTATGATTCTTCTCTTCAGTATTGTCGAACGTGCTTCACCTCGAAAGACTGTCAAATGCGGATATCTGGCATTAGATAGGTTCCTGACATCATCATGTTCTGTCAACAGAGCTTCTAGCGCGACAAGAAGGAAATGTTGTATCGTACCGAGGACACATAGTATTAGCAGTGACACACGTCAGTCACGTGATAAACTTTAGGGCCAATGGGAGAAGCGGACAGTTCATTATCCGGTGGAGAAACTTTTCGGCCTTGTTAAGTTGACGTCTGACCTGCGACTTGGGCTGACCCGGTTCGACAAGCTTTAGTCCAATTAGGGGGCCTTATCTCTCTTCTCTTTCTCCATACCCCATACGAAAATCCCTCATTTCGTTCTGGCATAGAAAAGAACTTTCAAGCTTTCTACAGGCCTGTCAATTTTCTAGTGTCTTTTGGGTCTTGGTGGACCCCCAATTCGTTTCACTTCTAACCCAAGAGACAAGTAGCAAAGAAATTGAACAGAGGAGGAGAAGAAGAGATAAAAAAATAACAAAAAAAAATACCTAGAAAGTGGTTCTAAAAAATACACAGATATATATATATATATAAAATAAAGAGAGCTAGCTTGGATTTTTTTGAGAAAAAGAGATATTTTTTTATTTCTTTTTTTTTAGTTTTGCTGTCATTAGATTTTCTGATAAAATGACATTTTGATTATTAGATGTCTAGCAAAGAAATATTGCTTCTAGTTTTTGGACATTTGCTATTGTTTGATGGCAATTCTGAAGTCTTAAAAGTAATCTTTGTGCTAGTTTAATTATGGTGCATTCAGTTGCTTGTCGGTTCAATGTCCTTTATTACGTCTTTAATTGTTAAATGTCTTTCAAAATTTATCAAAGGAAACTCGTATTAACTTAATGTTTTGGTATCTCTTTTCTTAAGTAGCTTTTTGCTGTTTTCATTATTAACAAACCTACTTTGACTAAACAAGTTTAAATTTGTATACTTGAAATATATATATATATATATATATATATACACACACATACACATGCGAAGAGATAGCGGTTAGATTTTCTTTATTAATTTAAAAATATAATTTACTAAGTAATTGGAAAATTATAGTAGAGGTAAACGCTTCCTTTAAGTATAAATTACATATAGAATCGTGTGTCAGACGAGTGGGAGTAGTAACTTTAATATAAGGGAATGGAAGTGGAATGATGTTTGGCCTTTTATTCTTTAGAGGAACCCTAAATAATGTATTAATAATAATAAATGAGGCCCAAAAAATTATTGGGATGGATAAAAATCGTTTAAGAATTCTTAATTTGTTAAACATTACATAAATTTTCTTCTAATTATTATTTAGCTCTCGCTTTACTCTAGTTCATTCGCCATTTTCTAAATGTGATTCTAAAAATATCGAAGTAAAATAATTTAATTTAATTCTCGACTCTTGTAGAATGATTAGAACTATTTTAGAAAAATAATTTTAAATATTTGAAGTATCTCTTATATGACTTTAGAGCCACTTCTTTAAATGACATTACAGCAGTGGCTTCAATTTTTTGTTATGAAAAAAGAATGCTTCTAAATTTGGAGTGTCTCTTTGACTGACAAAAACTCATTATATAATTAACTCTTGAAAAAATTTGGACTCAACTCATTAATGAGTCGGATCCAAATTCTAGTCTTGATTCTTCTTAAAAATGTCGAGATATTCCTTTGGAAGTATCATCTTACTTTAGATTTATTACTTTTGGATCCTCTCTCTACAACCGAGATCATTTTTTTAAGGTTTGTTGTTCTAAGATATGATCTAAACTTCGCAAAACTTGCTGATGACAACATAAATTTGGAGTTATTATCTACAAAATTCCAGATGTCTCCAAATTCTTTATATATAAAAAGATAATCCAAATTTTGGCTAATTCGGATGATATAATTTTGAAAGTTTTTTTAAAGAGAAAAATTTGGATTATGGATAAGATTTTGGTACCACTCATTTAAATAACTGACTCATATTTAAGTATTTATCATACTTCAGATGTATTTTAGCTTACTCTACAGAGAAAGCATCAATTAAGCTATATTATTCTACGATATAAGGTCTAAAAGTAATGGCAAATTTAACTCATCTATAATTGATTTTTGGATGCCTGCACGCGAGTGAGGACGACTTTAAGCATCGGTAACGTTATGGCCCTTTGAAAAGCTTCAAAAATTCCTCTCATAAAGGAACCCCCGTTTCGATTGTGGCGAGAAAGTGACGTATTCATTTTCCGCATTCCCACTATTGCCACAGCGAAGAGAGTGTAGATGTCCGAATCGAGAGTGGATCTCTTCCATCACACCCCCATCGACGTCCCCCGCTGTTCGCCCCAGAAGTGGCTCCCTGACCTGCCAAAACCAACCTGTCCTAATGGATTTCACATTACGTGGCTCTGCTTCCAAATGGAGGGCTTTTCCCTCAGTCTTGTACTTCTCTCGTTAACGGTGATTGGGTAATAATGGCTTGCCACTCAGAGCTTCCAGCTTTTATCTTCCAAATGGTATCAGACGCATTTAGAGGTTGTACTTATATGGCACAATAGCCGTGACGTCAGAGCATACGTTGATATCTCGTCCCCTTCAAGAATCCGCATTTAAAAAACGCTCACAGGACTCCACAAAAATTTTTTTTAATTATTTTTTTTTTTAACTGGCAAATAAAATAGACGTATCAGTTTATGAAAATTTAATAATTGTTTTCCAACAGTTTATATTTATCTTTTAATTAAATCTCTTTGCTAAAATATCTAGTAAAGTAGCGAAAGAGATTTGGGCTTAAGAGAAGTTTTGGTCAAGAACTAGCATCTGGCTCTTTCTCCCAGCCCCTTTCTAACCCTCCCCTCTGCCATTAGGCTTACTTCTTGATTGTGGCTCAACATGCAATCTTGTGATAACCTCAACCTAAGACGTTGCAGATAAACAACCCGCTCTTTTCGTCATCTCCAATCGGGCGCGCGCTCGACTCGGCCCCTCTTCTAGCCCCATCTTTAGTGATAAATTACAGAGCAGACCCAGAGGTCGAGTGTAGTGGTATACCACCCCCTGCTGGGATTTTGCTGTATTGTCTGTTATGGGAAAATTAGAAATCTTTCTAATAATATTACCGCAGCTTTAGATGAAAGTCGTGTTTTTTTTTCTTCTTCTTCTTCTTCTCTCATCCCCCTCTTCCTCTTCCTCTTTCTTCCTTTTGGAAATTTTTATAGGTGTGTCGATTTAAAGAAATTCAACTTTGGAAAAAAAATCGTCAGATTTGTTTTCGAATCGAAATTAAATTAGTTTTTTTTTTTAAATTGAAATCTTCGCTTCCTTTTTTAATGCAATTTTGAGAGTTTCATAACGCTAAAACGGGGATAAGACTCATGCTAAGAAGAAATAACATCGTCACAACGTTAAATTAACTTATTCTCTTAACAAAATTTATAGATTTTTTTTACTTTAAAAGTGGATTAACCTCGTTAATACGCGTCAAACTCGTAACAATGAAGCGCTAACTTCGTTATAACGAAAAACTAACTTCGTTATTAAGAAGAAATGAACAAATTAGCTTAACATATTCTCATTTAACTTTATATTTTTAGAGCATTCTCGATTTTAACACATTGTTAACCTCGTTAATACGTAGAATTAACCTCGTTAATGCGTAGTATTAGTTACATAATGGAGGTGAAGATGTCATAAGCGAATTTTTCTGCGAAAATTTCTCATCGCCAAATACTGATTTTAAAAAAATAATAATAAAATCTTACAAATATCCTATCAATTTAGTTCATTAAAAAAAGGATATAGGATGCGGGAGAAGGGGGAGAGGAGGAGGAAAAAAACACTTGAATATTTCGTAGGGGAGGCAATAAACAATAGAAGCAACACGACATATAAAAAAAATTCTTACAAGAGGGTGGAAAAAAAAAACAAAATTTTACTCGTATCATTAAGCACAGAGCGGTTTAAGTCCCATCCCATCGCAGCTATTATTTTTCCGATCATATTAGATACATTATCTAGCTAGACCTCCCTTTTTACTCCACCTCCCTTTTCTCGACTCCTCCCCCTTCTTAAAGAACCTTCGAGAAGTATTCTTGTTTGGGGTGGGTCAAAAGCTAATTAAGGTAGAATTCAAACGAAGCAGAAGAGATTAAAAAGTGTCGAATGCAGATGTTGATTAAGAGGTAACGAGCACAGAAGGGATTCTGCTTGGCAAAATTAAGTGAGAAATGTTATCTACTCGGGTTTTACTTTTGCCATGTTTTTCTCGAAGAGTAACTCGTCTTGAAGAATAATTATTTATTTTTTTTAAATTTAACTAACCCTTCTACTATTTTTTAAAAATATTTTAAACTCCGAGATGTGGGGTAATTCGGGATTTTTGGCCTTTTAAAATTTCTCAAACGAAAGCTTACGTTATATAAAATCTGATATTTTTGCTTATTTTGCGAATGTTTTTGAGGTTTCTTTGCATGTGCAATTCAGAATAATTGTTAATTATTTAAATACAATCATAATTTATGTTTCTGGACGAATTTATAAGTCCAAATTTGCATCATTTTATACATTAAAGCCTTAATACTTTAGCAGTTTGAAATTATCTTTGAATTTTTGTTTGTAGATGAGGAAAAATTACTAAAATCGCCAAAAAAAACATAAAATTATTTTTAGATGATCCGTAGAACGGTATAATTCGGATACTTTGACCAAGAAAATGTCATTAATCCCGTAAAAATCCGTCTAATCTTTGATATTTACTGTTTTCCTGCACGCTTTTTCCTTCTTTCGAGATTTAAATACGAATTTTTAGAAGAATTATGACTCTAAAAAGAGATATAATTGAAATTTTTTTCGTAGTCGAAGCTCATCGACGTGCCATTATTCAAATAATCTAGGACGATATTTTGACATAATTTGTATCCATCTTTACATAAACATCACTCATCAAATTTCCTGGTGAGGTGTGTTTTTCCAGGTCGCTTCTGTAGATGACAAATTGACAGTTGACACTTTCCTGTTCACCAAAAAACTCAGGAGGAAGTAGGTATTTTTAAAAAGCTATACATCTGTCACTAATCGGAGCCTTCCTTGACAGGATATCAACTTTAGTAGTAGAATTAATTAAAAGGCGCATATATACCAGGAAGTTTTTGGCGCAGGAGCCTTTATTATCGATTGTTAAATGCTCGAAATTAATCAAAATTATAGAAAATAAAGTGTAAATTTTATATTATCAGATGAATTATTACGAATTAAATTCACATGCGTGAATTTTATATATGGAAACTGGAACTTAATAGAATTATATGGCAGAGGATGATGGACATTAAATGCCATCAATAGTCCATTAAGAAAATTATGAATTGGCAACATGATCCGGCTGCTCCTCTTTTGTTTTTCGGATAAAATATATATATAAGAAATAAAAATAATAATAATAAAAATAAAAAATTGACGATGAATACTTTAGTTAATTCGATCTTCTTGTTCTTTTTAAGAAAATGATAAATTTGACTTTTCATTAATCTTGGCTCTTCAAATATTTATAAAAATTTGAGAATGTTAAAAGAGAAACGAAACGGATGAAATTTTGATATTTTTCTCTAACAAAAACCGAGTGGAAATAGCTTTATCGGCAGTTTAATAACATCTAGAAAAGCATTCAATTTTAAAAAGTCTGTATGTATTCATGACCTTTTAAAAAAATCATTGATATTCGGTGAATGAAGCTTGGATTTTTGCAGAGGCGAGAGAGTGTGTATGTGTGTGTGTTCGTTTCCACTCAACTAGTCAGTGTCGCGCGGTGCAACCGACGTGCAGGATGGCGAGTTGCGCTACTTAGCCGAGACTCGAGAATTTATAAGCAGAGTCGGGAAGATATCCTGGAGAGGCGAGCCATCTCTGTTGCCATAGCGACGCTCCGTGCCTCCGCATGCATCTACAGCTTCCAACACGGCCTTTATTAATTACCCTAAGGCTGCATATTTATGAGTTCATACTAATTAGACTCGCACAGTAACTTGACATCCTAGAGATAAGGGTTTTGTTCCCATTGACGCTCAGCACCGGAACTGCTTGATGAGATCATGCTGCCATCACAGAAAATTTTAATCGTCTTTTTGGCTTTTTACTTTGTCTTCTTGATTGCTGTTCTCAATGAATGTTTGTTGTTACTTCCCACCCCGAACAATCTCATCCCCCCTCGAGCTTCGTCGTATAAAGAACCTCATTTTCCCTCCAAGCTATATCGCTTTCCGTCTGACAGTTTTATGTGCACCGAGTTGCAACGGTTGAAGCACGTCTTTGCCTGACTTCGAATAAACCAATGCTTTAATTTTTACAACCCCTTTGCATCCCAAAGAGGATTCGTTTTTATTTTGTTATTTCTTATGGCACTGGGCTTGTTAGACAGCGTGGATATTTATATGTCTTTATTGGATTCTCTACGATGGATGAGAGTTGAGAGAGAGCCGCTTCTTACTTTTTTTATTATAAATTTTTTTTTATTCTTTACCTCTTTCCAATTATCTGTTGAAATGAAGTTTGAAATAAATTAGGATTAACCCCGCTAATTATTGTCGTTTGCAGAGTGAAAGGAGGCATGCAATTTTTTTTTCTTCTTCTTCGGCATTCCTCCCTCTCCTCCTGCTCCTCCTGCTCCTTTTCTTCTCTCAGAAAGGCGAATTGATGTGGAAATGGTATAATTGGAGATTACACTTTTATTGAGATGCGGAAAAACTTTGATTATATTGAAATTTTCTTATCTCTTATCGGACTTTTAAATCGTTAACAGCTGATAAGTTTCGATGATGCGCTCTTACACTTTATTGCCGATAACTTGAATATATATCTTATCAGCTCTTTCTGCCTTATATTTAATAGCTGTTTAATGATATTTATATCAAATTATCCCCTTTCGTGATTAAAATAGTCGGCTCTTTTGATCTATATAATTGTTTAATTTTATTCCATGTTTTTATCTTCCTCATTCCTCTCCTGTTGCAGTCTAATATAATGGAATAATCTTAGCCGGGGATTATATATAAATTAAAGAGAGTTGTTTGACACAAAAAAATAAACAATTTCTTATCTACTTTCGGCAATTAGAACATGTTTTTTGGGCCGTTGTCTAAGTAGAAAAATGACATAGAATTTTTCTTGTATTGAGAAATTGTTATATCGACTCAAACATATTTCATTCGACATGTTTTTGTTACAGGTTTCGATATAAATTGTCATACTTTCTATGTAACACGTAAGAGGTGGTTCCTAACCCCATATGATATTGTCAAAATCGACAGTAAGTCCCTTAATCATAGTAGAAAGACCTAACTTTTCCTACCAAATAGATTTAGTAAGATACAAAGAGGATGTGACTGAGAGCGGCGGTTATAACCTAATGTAACATACTGACTGTAATATTTAGTAGATAATTTAGTAGTAATTAATAGTTAATTATCTATCGCACTGTTTAGCACTTGAGGTTTCCAGCCGAGGGCGATTTCGTCGCTGTCGACCGCTGCAACTTCTAACTACGGCTTGATAACATTAACTATCCTGCAATAGTCCTGTTAACTTTATAGATGATTCTGCTGTGGTGGCTTGTTGCAGCATCCAAATCGGGTTATTAAATGATAAATTATGCCTTTCATATATATATGTACCTGCGTGTGTATAGAATATGTGCTTATATACGACTAGATATGTGCGCATATATATATAGTTGTTGATGTGGATGAGGAAGATGCGAATAACTTAATCCGATAAGTTTAAACTTTGCATATAGAAAAGTATTAAATTTTTAAATTCATCTACGTGAAAATATATTTCATTTTCTAGCTGTTTCGTGGATTTTTTGAAGCTTGATTTATTTCAATTTTTCAAAAATCAAAGTTGCCATTTTACTCTCGCCACGCTTTGAAACTCTCTAGTAGTAAAATTTTTGCTGTTATGGAGCTTGGAAGTAGAAAGATTGAGTTGATTCAATCTGGAAAGTGTTAACATGATTTTACTACTACTCAACAAGCTTTGTTTTAAATCAAAAAGACACTTTGAATCTATAAAATTCACCTGGTTATAAGGGACAAAGAAATGAGGCGTTATGCCATATATGAAGGAATTTGAAAATTTTATTTAAGTTTGTTTACTCTTGACCTCTTGGAAAAGAGCCGGATATCTTTTTCGATTGTATATTTGGAATCTGTGGACCGTTTCAACGAGAACAATTTCGCTCCTGGGTAAACTCCTATGTTTACCAATGTCTATTCTCAGATCAGTGGACCGAGTGTAACGTCTGCCTGGAATTTAAACGGAATTTTAACCAGGAAGAACAACCAAAAAAATTCCTTTTATCTACGGAAGTTTTTAATTATAGTGATTATATCAGATCTTTAACATTCTTGTAAATGTGTAAAGTATACGCTTGTGTTTTAGAAAAACCCACTTTGTTTGTAGAAAATACTGAAGAAACTTATATTTTTCGCTTTATAAACCTGTATATGTTGTGTTAACATTATCTATCCAACATAAATACAAAAATATGTTCATATTTTTCGCTTAACATAAGAAATTTATATTAATTTATTGACAAAATGTAGGCCTTCGATCGTACAAACTGTATTGATGTTTAAAGTTCTTCTCCCAATATATATAAGAATATTTCGTAAATATAATTATATAAATAAAAGAAAAACAAAGCATTTAATTTTATTATAGCACTGCGTAAAGATCTGATAGTTAATTTTATTCTTTATACCTTTTTTACACGCCGATCATCTCCTGCAACTTACGTCAGTTCTACAAGTAACGTTAGAGTTTTCGATTACTTCATTTAATTTTCATGATTCTTGTTAGCTTATCGAGTATAATTATAGTCAATTTGACTCTTTAACTTGTAGAAAAATCTTGATTTTTTTACAAAACAACGTTAAATTGCTTTGAAATTTAGTCTCCAAACTATATACTTCTACCTTTTCTGCTGCTCTTCATCCTTTTCTTGAGATGCTGAGGAAGATCAGTTTTTTTAAACGTATTTCACACTTGAAAAAAAAAACTGCTTTTCTACCCAGATTAAATATTAATTTAATTAAATTTTGTTTAATTTCAAAAATTAAAGAATTATATATTACTTAGTTTCCTTCATAAACGATGATAAAATAATACATAAACATAAATAGAGTAGAAGAAACTATGTTGAATCACCATAAAAGTATTGATGGTAGGGATGATTTATTATTTTAATTGTCATTTAATTAATAATAATTATACAGAGCCGTAAAAATACGAAATTTAACTTCCTCGTTCTATAAAAATTGCAATTTCTCAAATGTTTTAAAAATTATTCTTTTGTCTTCTTTAACTTTCAAAATTTAGAAACATGGACATAATTCGAGAAAAATATATAAATATTTTAAAAGCCGAGTATATTATTAAATTATTTTTTTAAAAATTTTTTTCTTCTGTAAAAAAATATTAACATTTTTAGGAAAATATCCTCTTACTCTTGTACCTCGTGACGTCAGTAGAGGTTCAACAGTGAAGAGGAAATGGTGAGATTGGGTCTAAAAGCAGCGGAGTATGAACCGAAGGGGGGTCAAAATTAAGTTAAGGCTTTGGCCCCCCTTCACTCTGACAAAAACACCGAGTTCGGAGGGAGGTGGTGGGAGAATGTAATGAAGAATAGAAGGAATTAGCAGACAGACTAGAGGACTGGCAATTTCATGCCCCAAAGAACATGACTTTCATTTTTAGTTGGAGCTCGGACCACGGTCGCTTTGGGAGAAGACTGGTTGCTATGGTTACCGGAGATGCTGGGAAACGTCCTACTGTAATATGGTTGGGGGTAACAATTAGACTGGCTTCTCTCTGGCTATTGTTGCAACACCGTTTGAAATCGGTAGGTTGCTGCAACTCTAGCCATCTTCGACGTTCCATTTTTGGTAAATTTGTTAAATTTCTATTATTCTGTATGCGATGAAAATAAGTATTCTGGTGTAAAATAACACTTGAATTCATCGATTTGTTTGTATAAATGGTTTCTGTAAAGTAGGAGCGATTTAAGACGTCACAAAGTAGAGATTTTCGACGCGTAACGAGTAATCGATTCAACGCGCATCGGTTACTGTACTAAATTACCGAAATTCTCGAGTAAATAAAGTGGATTTTTTGGATATATCTCACTTCCTCTTTCAATCACACCCTTTTGCGCATAAGTTAGGAACCACTGTAAAGAAAAAATGTCGATGGGTAGCTGCAATGGCTTAGCAATATGTGAAGCGATTGGCTAAACATCAATTGGGAACTCACCTTGCAGAAAACAAAGAATGCATTTCGAAACAAACGAGACTACCCCCTGGATAGGCCTCAGCGACTGCGAAGTAAAGTAGAAGGGGAGGGAGAATGTTATTTTTCATTCAACTTCAAAGAGACGTGAGTGGCACAGGGAGAGAGCGAGAGAGAGAGAGCAACCAACAACGGTACAGCAACTGCTGCAGTCCGGTTCCGGGGGTACCTTGGCGGTGGCAGAACACGTGTAAGCGCTTCTCATTTATCATAGTCTTCTGTGACCACCATTAAATTACCAACGTTCGTGCAATAACCTACCTCACTTGTTGCTATACGGTCGACTGTACGACTTTGCTAATTTGTCTTGTTGACACATATTGAAAGTCCTAATCACAGCTACTGTCGCGGGGAAATATGTTTGGCCCCCCGATCTCCTTCGGGCCCCCCGGGCTGTCCCCTAGAGGTGTCATTCCTAAATGCTGCACGTAATTTCTATTACACTAGCGGGAATTGAAAGTTTAGAAGCGTATTGCATATCTAGTTTATACTCATCTCCATCTTCTTTAAAGGAATTTACGTAGCTCTTAAAACCTGTAAAATATATACATATACACACACGCCCCTTCCAGAGTTTAACGTAGCTTAATGCAGATGAGATTTGTGACGTCACGCATTGTGGAAAGAATTCTCCTCTTTTTTTGTGAGTGGGGACCAGAAAGAAGAACTCGGAAGTGTTAGACGCGGTTTTCATATAAAGCAGGAGAGCACACGTCTTCTACTTTTTCCATAGTGTCACCAAGTAGGGAAGTAAAAAAAGGGGGTGAAATACTCCCAGTGCTGTCTGTCATGTATTATTCACACAATCCAAAGTCTAGAGAGTTAAAGAAAACCCGAATACAGAAAAATCTCGCGCTGTTAGAGGAACCACCGCTACCACTCTGCAACGATCACGTGGTGTGTCGTTACATGCCTCGTCTTAATTTGCATAGGAATGAGAAATTAATGAACTGTATGATGGAATTCTCACAAACAACGAAGACAACCGAAAACCCTAGTTCCATTATTAACTAGAGTTAGCAATTTGGGAGCAGTCCGGTGTGAAATTTAAATCTTTAGATGCTCTCCTCTACTATAGAGACCATACAACGACTTCAAACGAAACTTCGATTGTACGGATGGAAGTGTTTTTTCCCCTCCTTCCCCTCTTTTTTTTAGTTCTTTTGTTTTGGGTCCAGTTCTCTTTTGACCAAAGAACCCAATCTCGTGTTATCGATTGGATTGTAGTATGGCTCAGTCAATACACTCTCCTGTCTATAGTGAGGTAAAATAGAAAGACATTTTTCTAACAGTGCAATCACTCGCGAGCACAAAAATGGGTTACCAACCAAGATATTTGGAAAAGAAAACTTGTATCCTAAGCAATTTCCTGTATTGAAATGCATAATTATATGCCACATTCTATATATATATATATATACAGTATATATCAAAATTATTTTAATTCTGTGCTTAGATTCGACATTCAGGGTATACTTTTTAAGTCAAAATGTCTGTTAAATTCCTCTCCACGACCGATTTTTCCACTAAACGTCCACACGACCCGTGTCACCATGATTTCGTGACACGGCATGAACCGAGAGAAGTTGAGTGAATGTTTAAAATCGAACCCACTTCCGTTTCTTATTGATTAGTATGTAGACATTACTCCAATTTTTCACTTTAATCGAATATTTTTTTAAGTAATTTAATAGTTTAGGATGCCATTTTTTATATTTTCAAAGAGGGGGATATATATATTTTAAATTGTCATCCCTCTACTCTTTTTAAGTTGTAAGTTATGCTTTTATGGAGTTGTGTAGAGTTATAGAAAGTTTCTTTAAATGGGAAATTACATTCCGGAATATAAGGTATCGAGTTAGATACGGGGGTGAATCTAAAATCGACCAGTTTTCGGTGCAACAGCAATGAAAGATATTTCAAAAGGTGCAAGGGGGGATCCAAAGGCGTCAGACTGCAGCGGTCTCCAACCACGTCGGCAGCGATTTGGGAATGCCAGATCCTGCCTAATGATCCTTACTGGTGGTCCATGGAGAAAGAGGGGCGACCTTAATGCGCTGGACGCCGAAAGGGGAACCCATTTCTCCTTCCCCTTCTCCCTCGACTTCTTCACACTGACCGCTCTCACTGCTAGAATGTTGCTGCCTTCTGGGCTTTCCGGATAAGTGTGGAATGGAAGCCTTATAGCGGAAACAGTTTTTTTTTCCGTCTCTACTATTGATGGCCAGAAAAAGAAAACAAAACGACGAAAAAATTGCCAAAAAAATAAGAAAAAGAAACCATTCAAGCAACCGAAAGTTAGATTTCTCCTTCGTAAAAGATTGATAAATAATATTAAAATATTCAATTTTTCTCTATAAAATCTAGTGCCTTTTCACGATCCTTACCTGACGCGGGGTGTGTTTCCACGTCTCGAATCGACTTAATGACATTGAAAACTGGATAAAAAATTATAAGAATTATAACAAAATTTTGGCTTAGAATTTACAACGTACTCGAACTACGTACGATGCTGAATTAAAAACCTTGAACCTAGTCAACGAATAAAGAGTACTTAGCGATGAACCACGCGATAAGGAATATATATGTATGTATATATCCACTTGCATAAGAGCAGGTGTTTAGACACGATTGCCTTCACATTCTGAACATGTTCTATTTTGCATATTTAGTGAAAGTTTCAAGATCATTAAAACCATTTAATGGCAATCTACACCACTTCTTTCTTGGGTTGGTTAATATTTATTATCATTTCACGCGTAAACGAATGGAACAATAATAATTTAATTGGATATAAAACCATTAATCGAATTGTGACGATTGCCGACTTATCGGGGTTTGGCCTTATTGACTCAGCTCGTGTCAGCCTGTCACAGATGATGGAACAGTTGTCACAAGACTGCAGGCAAACCGTACCCGCCCCTTGTTCAACTGTATAATTAGGTATATGTAGGAAACAATCTGAGAGAAATTACTCCGCCCAGGAAAAAAAATCTACGTTTGAATGTTTAAAGTGTCCACCTCCTATTGAGGGAGACGGACAATCGATGAAAGCTTCTGGCACATGACAATGGGTCAATATATTTATATGTATATATATATATATATATGAGATTCCGTTTTATTGATTTATAAATGGTTATAGATATTGAAGCCAACTATTAATAGATATGGACAAATGTTTTTATTCTTCTTGGTATTTCAATATTTCGTGTATGGATTTAAGAAAAGAAAGTTGGTCTGCGATTTATACTAAATTGAATTTAAGTTGGATAATTTTCTTCAATACATAAATTCAATCATAGATTTTGAATGGTAGCTTTATGATTTCACCATAATCGTATTTAAAAAAGATATCCTAATCCTTAACCGGAGCGACATAAATTTGCTAAAATTCCATACAGAACACGCCATTGATCCTGAACAGCAGCTACGAGTTTCATAGGAATTTATATATATAAAGAAGAATTATAGATCCTTAAGCGGGAGTTATAATATTCACATGAAGTCAGCATCATATATCCTAAAGAAGAGTTATGTAACTTTCACGCATAAACGGAATCCATCTCGCATAATCAGAATCTGAATTTCACTTGTAAACAGGATTGGCGTAACTTCTATAATTAAATCATTTATAAATAACGTCGATGTCATCTTGGCAATATGTTAGATCTATGTATCCATCGGGATTAATTTACGAAATCTTTAAAAAATCGAATTTAAAAATAACGCCATATACATCATCTTCGTAGTTCCGTACTGTACCTGTTGAATCCTCCAACAGCTAACTAGATATATGGTCCGAGTTGATATCTGCTGACAGTACAGGGCTATCCCCCGAAACATTTTCGCCCTCCCTGGTGCCCTGTCAGAGGCAGCTGGCTCGTGCGATAGCAGGCCCCTTACTGAGTCTGGATTGCCTGCTAGCCTGTCTCTTGGCGATAGCCCGTTGCCAGGGTGAGTCCATTAAGTTTCGAGAGGGAAGATGTTATGACATTTTCCTAAATTGTTTTAAAATTATAATGGGTGAGGAGATAGAAAGAATCTGACAGATAAAAATTGAAGAAATAGTAAAGAGGTGGCATCGAAAATTAAGAGCTATCTAAGAAAATAAAAAAAAAGAGAAAGTAAACTAATAATATTTTCGATGTAATTTTTTAAAATTTGATAATTTTAAGAAGCGTAAATTAGAAAATGAAACGTTTGAAAGAGCCTACGTGTACGAATTCCATCAGAGATACCTTCAATAAACCACAACAAATCAAATCAGTTGTTAGACTGTGGAGTGCAACCACTCTCTGAAATCCAATCACTACAACCGACAAGTAATAGAACCATTCTTTTGAGCATCCAAAACTTTTATTTCCAACTGACTAGCTTTTTATATAAATGGAATGCTTTTAACTGTTATTGCTAACCCCAAAAAAGTTGTGGGTTTTAGCAACATACTACTTCATTTTTTTTCTTTAACTTAACACGCTCTAAAATTCTACAAAAGAATAAAGATTTTTAAGAAATAAAAATAAAAAAATGTATAAAATTTTATATATATAAAGAGGATTTATCCATGTAAATGTTTTACAAATTCGATAATAGAATCAACTCCTTCCCCTGCAAGCTTAATCCCCGAAGGCCCTTCGTTTGTATCTAAATTACATCAAGAGGACTTCAATCTAATTTCGGTTCTACATGCCTAATAAAGTAAGTACGAAACTCATAAAGGAAAATTACGCTTTCGATCAAAATCACGACCCCCCTTAAAGAAAAATATAGAGCCCATTCGAAGGATAATTGTATTGTTGAACAGACGTGGACGGACATACGCACATACAAACCACTCTGACTGGCTCCAGGAGAGACTAGGCGATCGTGAATAGTCCACCCCCTTTGTTCGGCCACTGTTTCCAGGTGCGGAAGCCCCCATTTGCTAAACTCTAGGTCCCTGGTTGCTAGAGCCTGATCACCATAATTGTCAGCGTCGAAATTTCACTTCATGCATTTTGTATAAGGCGGTTGGTAGCGAAGTCCAAACAATCTCAACCATTCATTTTGTTATGGCCTTGCTTGGTTCCTATTCTTTTGTAGAAACTTTTTCTCTTTCTATCCGTATCCCATTTCGCTAACTTCCAAGCACGACCGGGGGCATGAATTACCTAATCGTGTACCTTTATAATTTGATAGCGTATCCTATGCAAAGTAATCCGGATGTGAATTACGTAAATATTTCTCGTCCCAGCGCCATTTTAACACCGAAAATCAGAGACTTTTAACCTTTTATTTTTATTATTATTAATAATAATAAATTTCAGGCTCCGATTTAATTCTATTCGGTAAAGTTCGAAATTTAAGTCACGTAATTTTAACTATAAAATTGAATTTTAAATCCTTTCAGGATTTCATTTTCGTTAATTCTGATTTGCTTATTATTAATTAAATATATCATGAGTCAAATATCATATTTACTTGCATGATAATGTGTCATACGCATAAATATTGCATCACGAATGGGATTTGTAAATATGTATAAGTATAATAATGTAGTCTTAGCATAGTATACTTTACTATACAGTACAGTACATTATAGACTACTTTCAACACATTGAGAGAGTTGTGTGGCGGCATTGTCCTCTAATAGAAACTCTGTATCAAGAAGATAATAGCTCCTCTTCTAGAATCGTTCTGTATTAAAGAAAGACGCCGTTTATAGTTGTTTAGACAAGGTGAATGTAACGTGAATGTAATTCATATTACAGTTATATGACCAAAACAAACAAACGAATTTATCCAGACCATACACACTTAATTTTCAGTTGTAAACCATTCTTGCGCTGCAACCACTTCACGTTCGCTGGACAAAATTTAAGAGCCGCATCACGACATCAACCGCTAAAGATGGAACGTTTGTGCGGACGAATTCACGAATTTTCTACATTTTAATCAGGCTTTAATATAATCCGAGTGCATAATTTAGATGAAAGAATCGTCTAGGAAACTAGGTTGGCCATGGTGTGACGTGTTGCGAGGAGCCTGTTCCATAGAGGTGTATGTTGACCGCACCATTTCTCGATAACATCAAACCGAACTCACCGTTCTCTTTAATGGCCGCTACGTTAGTTGAATAGAAATTTTCTGGGTTTGGAAATTGGTATTCCGATATTGGAAGTACGGAAAGACCAGAGGGGGTTGCAGGAACCCAAGTGCCGTGTCCTGATTTCTATTCATGAGATGGTCAGGTTCCAGGACGTTCGGGCGTGGTTCGAAGCAGATTGTTAGTCTGAAATGTGTTGAAGCATTCGTTCAAGGCGTGACGAACGAAACGTGAGAAATTCTAGAATTATTTAGGCTCCTTATTTAGTTTCTAGTATCTAGAATTTTGCTCACTTTAACATAAAAAGAATTATATGATTTTAAAAAAAGAACTATGCTAATTGAATACGTCACTAAATCAATCTTGTGTGACGTAACAGCACCCGAATTATTAACGCCTACGACGAGCCTGACCGAGTTTCAGTTGAAGGTAATACAATACTTCACTCATAAAAACATCCGAAAGAATATTTTCGAGATCAATTCCCTTCCTGGCAGGACCAACCCTGTACCACTTCTAGTGGATGGGAACCATCTGGCCGATTTGGGTGCAGCTGTTACACCACCCTGGTGATGTGTGTGGGACTTGTTGCAACCTTTCGTCACCCCTACGGTCTTACTCCTGGTAGCGGGCAGCGAAAATACCGCGTTTTTTCCTGCTCACCCCTCGACTCTTTAGTAAATAACTTGCTTGGGATATCGTATGAGTTTCGTGGAAGTGGGGGTGTATTACTCTTCTTTTCTTTAAAGTCTAAATCATTGTAGTGTGTCTACTTAACCGATAACAGCTGGCGAGTTAACGAGGTTCGGCTGCCAATGAGGTGAATCCGAAAGGACGTATCGCGAGTAGAGTGAATGAGAGACGTCCTGTGGTGACGAGGTCGCGAGACGGTCACGTGGCACCCGCTGACCTTGCGATCCAGATCGTAAATCAGGTGACCTCACGTTTAACCCCGACGCACGTTCTGCTAATTAAACTTTGGATCTTCGCAGATTTTCGTACGCATGCGTCTAGAACCATAAATCATTTAGGGTGCTGCAATGTTGGTCAAGATGGCCTCCGGGGGTATTTGTTGTAAGTAGCTTAAAGAGCGGAATCCCCTTTAGATAATTTCTAATTGATTTCTGAATGGATAAATGCACATATAAAATTATGTATCGTTGACCATAAACTTACTACAGTACTTAAAATTCTCTCCATCGATCATAAAAGGATTCAGATGCCTTTGAGAAGTTTCTTAAACACATTTGTGCATAATAGTCCTTTGTTTTACGCAAACTTAGATAGAATTTAGATACGAGAATACCAGAAGATTGTCAAGATATCCGATTATAGGTAGTAAAAAGGGTTACAGTTTAAAAAATTCAACTTTCCCAACAGATTTATGTGTTTAGAAGCAGAAATTACGAAGTTATATATCATTGAACGTAAGCTGACCTTATAAACTTAGAATACAAAACACCGCGAGTCGGTCAAGTGTCTGCCAGAAAATTAATAAATAACATAAAGGACAGAAACTCCTTTACAAAAAAAAAACTCGACTTTTTTAACAGATTTACGATAGATTGAAGAGAAATTACAAAAATTATATGACACTGCACACAAACTTACCGCGTTACACAACGTACAGAAGCACCACCGCATCAGGATCAATTGCAAAATGTTGACCACAAGTTACATCCGAATGATTCTATAAAATTTTATAAATTTATCTTTAAAAATAACCCTTTAAATGTTGTAGAACGAAGCGTTGATAATAGTTTCCTTTTTCTTTCTTAAAAAAAAAAAGAATAATTTTTCTCAAAAGATCTAATAAAGTTAATGAAGTGGGAAATGTCTTTAGAACAGCAACAATCATCTGTAGTGATTTTTACGGTAAATTAATTTTTTTTACAATCTTTTTCATGAGATTGAAACACGAATGTTTAAGTTATTCTTTCCATGGTTTGCGTTGCGTGATCGCATCGGATGTGACGTATTTGTTAACATTATTGTAGAAATGTGTAGGAGATGCAATTAGTCACTCATCTTGCGTGAGCAAACATAACAGCTCCTTCTTTTTTTTTTAATTCTTTCTTTCTGCTCTTTTACTCTTAAACTTTGCTATTTTTATAATTGATTAAACTCTGTAACTCGACCCCTTTTCGGTTAAACTGGTACGGCTCAGTAGTGCAAGGGTAGAACAGTAATTGGTGTGGTGACTTATCATTCTCCATGTGGATTATTGTCGTTTGCGTTATAACAAAATTTCCTACCCTCCGTTTTAAAATTAACACAAGTAAACAACGACTTTATTGTTGTTTAAGTCATTTTGCATAAATTATAAGGGGTGTTTCTCATTTTGGACATTGAAATTTAATTATTTACGCGCGTGTAATGTTTTAAAATGTGCGTGTATCTTGTTATTTATACTTTTAATATTTATTTAAATGTATTTTTAATTTTTGTATTATTAGAAAATTGAATTTAAAGTGTATACTACACTTTTCTACACTGAATAGGCTATATTATTAGATAAGAGAATGACACACACATATCATACATAAAACATGTCACTGTTTCAAACATTTTTCACATACAAAAACTGCGAAAACTCTACATTACCCGCATTATATATTATTAAACACACTATATCACTTCATTATACCACAAAACACTACAGATAATATACCACTAAACATTACAGATAACACTAAATACAGAATACTACTATTCCACAAATCACTCTGATATCAATTTACGTACCACACTAAATACACGTCAGATAATTATATTTAACACACGAAACTGTATACGTATCAGACACTACAAAACACTACACGTATTGCATATCCTATTACGTATTAATTTTTAACAAATATCCGGCCATTGATAAGTGTATTATCGAATTGTACGTCATTGAAAATATCACCTCGTTTAATCGAATAAAAAATTACATGAACATCCCCCCGTAAACCGACACCAATTTAGACACGTGATAAAGAATGAAAAATCCTATCAAATTTTCTAATGAGTTAACTACTTGCGATTAATCAGTACCTATATCTAAAATGCTTCTACCTCCCTTCCAGCTTGTTATATATATATATATTTTCAGGTGTGCATTTTTGTTTAAGTTTGGAAGAAAGGGGAAAAAAACAGGGAAAAAAGTAACGTTCGGGTTTTAAAATAATCCAATAAAAGCATCACTAACTGACCAAAGTTCTCATCCATCTCAAAGAGGGAAGCACTCCAGCTTCTATATATAATTACAGACTTACATGCAATCGGTCGCCGTTCCAGTAGTTTGGCTTCGATTACAATAATGGGAGGATAGTGTCTTTTGGAACATTAACCGCAACGCCAAGTCTCGCAAGTCTTGTGGGGATGGTTAGCAAAGTAGAAGGGGAATAAAAAAAAATTCCATCCTCCCCCTCTTTTCTCTACTACAACAACGTTATGGGTTATATCGGACGAAGGATTTTTAAACATCGTATAGCGAGTCTATGACTCGTGAAGGCGGAGTATTCATGAATGTAGCTTGTACTCTCCTCGTCTAATGGCTTTTCTAATTCATGCGTCGACCAAAAGTACAGGAGTTTCGCTAGATTGAACACCTCTACCCTGCTTGCCCCTACTTCTCCACTTTCTCTTACTAAAGGAAATATTCTTAATTGCCAACCTTGCTCTACCTAATCCTCTTAAAAGTCAATGTTGTAAAAGTTTAAAAAAAAAAAATTATATGTTTGATTTGAATTTTTTTAGGAAAAAACACGCGCTCCTACTCGTCCTGGATTACTGATTTTAATTACTTTTAAAGGAATACAGTTTTAAATTTTGTAATTCTCCTTTGAAATGTTTTAATGGTAAATAGTGTCTTTGATTTCGAGATCAATCCAAATCAATTTTTGAGGTGATCGGGATGTTATTTACTGATAAATTTCGTGTTTTATAATTAGTTCTCGAGAAAGGTTCGTTCTTCCTCAATCAATAGGAGATAGAGTTTAATAGTAGCGAAATTCTCCTAATGGCTCTTGATTTATATAGGTTAACGCCATTACCTTTCTGATCCCAAAAGAATTCGGAAAAAGATTAATTTTTTACTGTTAAAGAAAGTGCTTGTTTGTGTTCGGGTACACAAATTACAGTATATGAAATCTCCATATTAGTGTTACTTTTTAAACAATGAAGCAGAATAAACATTAATTTATATAAATTAAACTACCATATTCTATCCCCAACAGAATTATAAGTAAGAAAGGTTCTTATTGGCTTGTTAATAATTCAGGCTACAGTGCCAGGCTATCCTCTGATGCTTCCTCAATTGAGAATGGATTTGTTTCTATTTAAACAACGAGAACTTCACATGAAATTTCGTCTTAATGGCTCCTGATTTATACAATTCGATGGGCATTAAACAGAACGGTTTTTACGTAAAAGGGACTTGTTTTAATTCAGGTAGACGAAAGTTCGAGTGTGGAATTTCTACCGAGAGAATGGATTCTTTCCTGTTTAAGCAATGCTTACCATTTACTAGCAACGAAATTACTTCTAACGGCTTCTAGATTTATGTAACTTCAGAGCACCATTATCCTTCTGACCCTAACAGAATTCGAAAGAAGGGGGAAGAATGAAGTAAAAATAAAAAAAAAAGAAATTTAAACTGCAAACGACAGGTCAGTAGAAGAGGAAGGGGACGGAATTTCTCAATGCGGCTTCATATGTTAGAATGTGTGTATTTTACGGAGCAATTTTTTCCAGCCAAATCCGCATGCGCACATCATCTAAAAACATCCATACTTCTGTCCACAAAAGAACGGACACCGTTAAGTCTAACAGAGACCAGAGCTGGACTATGAGTCGCCGACGGCTTAATGTCCCGTCTCCACATAGGTCAGTAGGCAGTCCCGTAGTAGAAGGAGAAAAGGAACTTGAAGAAGAAGAAGGAAAAAAAAAAAGCACTATCGTCTTTTGTGTCGTCCAATCTCCCGAAGCAATCCGCTCACTCTCCTTTTTCCCTCTTTTTGCCCAGGGGCTTCTTTCCTGAATGGACTGGGTGGGAGGATGAGATTTACAGGCTGACGAACCCATTTTTAGCTAGCTGCATTCTTCCCTTGGTCCAGTAGATGGTTGCAGAGCAGGAGGAGAAGGAAGAGGAGGAGGAATTCCGAGTGAAAAAACAACTAATGCCCATCCACTACTATTGAATGAGAGGGTGGAGGGGGATTCGATTCCGAAAGACAATCTCCCGAATTAGTAGTGACCGTTACTCTCCATCTTCTGTAGTTTTAAATTAGTCGATGGTGAGAGTTAATTCTACTTTTCCCCCATCGACTCCCTCGAAATCTAGTGTTCGGTTTTAACCCTTTTCCGATTAGTTAAAATGTAAAATTTTTGAATAAATTAGCATAAATTTGATTAATGATTATTTAAATTAGTATAATTAAAATTTGGTAACGTTTTGAATATTTAAAATTCCAAAGAAATTCGAGTTATTTGATAACTTGTATACACGTAAGAATCCTTAGTAATAGTATAAATAAAGGTGTTTTTTTTATATCTATGTATACTTTACTTAATTATCATTTAAATAAATATAATAAGAATAATTATAATTTAGAAAGTATTAGGATCAGTTAGAACTAATTTTACGCTATCCGTTTTCCGATAGGTAATTTCCTTATAAGGAAGTGGAAGTTTAATATTAATAATGAACATAGTTGAATAGAGTTAAAGCAAAAGTTAAAGAATAAGGATAAAATGCCGGAAGGAAGCGTGGGAAAATGAACCAGTCCAGTCGGAATATCGGTTGCCCTTGGCAACGTGGCTAAAGACACTGGAGAGAGAGAGTGAGACCCTTTTCCATTTCTCCCAATATCCTCCCATGGGGGTGATTTAGTAGTGGCTCACTAAAGCCCCTCCTGGTCCCAAACAGTAATTAGAGATGTGATTGTGTGTGTGTCTGTGCTTCACCTTCCTTTCTTCCTTTGGCTCCACACTCTCTCATCTCCACACTAAACTTAACTTATTCCTATATTTTGATATAAACAAACATAAAGATTTAAATAACAAATTTTTTAATCCGTTGTTTTAAACAATTTGATTGGTCGTATTGTCCAATTGTTACGTATGTTATTGTTTAACATAATTGTAAGTGATTCGTTTATTTAAATTTATTTTATGTTGATTTTTATGTGTTTATTACAATCCTATTGTGTGTTTTTTATAAATATTGTTACGTTTAAGTTGATTGTTTATTCAATTGTTACGTTTATTCTATTTATAGGTGTATTGTTTAAACAATGATTGAAGCTAAATGATGTTCGATTATTGATTATATTATTTATTTAACTATACTTATTATAGTTGATAGATATAATTATTTTAAAGATGGGAAGTATAATTATTTCTGTAGCTCCATTGATAAATTAGATATGAATTTTGGCTTCATTTTTCAATAAAATAAATGTAATTTTCATATAAGATGTAATATGATTGGCTATATAATTAAATTCAAATTATTAATATTAATTTTAACCAATTAAAAGTAGTTTTAAGTATCCATTTAGAGATTAAAAATTCATAAACTGAATAATTTTAGTACTAAAAAAATGCTTAGTTGTAAGAAGGAAATTTAATTTTTTTTCCCTCTAAAATAGGGAAGAATGAATATTTTATTGCATTTAAACACAATTATCATCATTATAATAGATTTTTATACTCTTATATTTAGTTTTAAACTTAAATATAGTTCTAAAAAGTCTTATAAATTAAAAAACAAGCTATAAATAACAATTTATATTCATCTTTTTTTAATGTACGATGGAATAATTAACTCGTAAATTAACTAACTCGATAATGTCTATCAAGGGATATTATCATAATTATAAATTTAAAACGTTTATAGTAGATTTTAATAATAGTAAAACAATGCTTTCAACATGTAAATATTACAACCAACAATAAAATTTTATGGAAACATTTAAAGCCCAAGCAAGCAAGTAGCAATAGTTGTAGAATTTTCTCCCTTATTAGGTTTGCCTGTTTAGGTCCATTAGACCATGGCAGGCCAACTGGATTAGTCCCTGATTAAGACCCTCGTGATTACCAAACACAGTCAGTCAGTTCGACATTTATGTCCGGATCCATCTCACCAGTTTGTTTCTGTATCGATGGAACAAGAATTAGTTTGGATTCATAGCGGTTTATGGTCTCCAGATTATGAGGAATTAAACAAACAATCGTTAAAATCGATTAATTTAGCATTAGTCACATACAGAAACACACACACACACAAATACAAACTCGTGCTAAACTCGAGTGAATTTCTCTCGTTTCAGCTCCTAATATATATATATAAAACCGAAACTGAAACTATAAAAATCCCACCCAATATAAAAAAAGCTCTCTTTAGACGAAAATATTCCATAAAATGAAGCAAATGATGGCCATTCAAATTGTTATTCTATGTAGATCCTATCTCACCTCTAAGCTCCATTTTTTTTTTTTTTTTTTGTTACTTTCCTGGATCCACATGGCGCATGCCTTGATCACGTGACAGGGGGATCATTATTATTCCATCCAACATCCCTGCAATCGTCAGATTTACTTTGTCGGGATTTTTATTTCATTCGCTGGACTTGGCCTAATTGTTACAACCCTCTTTAAGAGAAGAGGTCATTCTGTTTTATGTGAATAGAGAACTTCTATTGTACTTTTTAAGATTTAACAAACGATCCCATTCGCTCACTTTTATGTTATATTATTTTAAAATTTATTCTACATTACTTTATATAAAGAAAAAATAATAATAATAAACTAATATTATAAGGTATTATAGATGATTCACATGTATACTTAATTATATTAAGTGAAAATATCTAGGTCGTATCTGGCTGTTAATTATCGCAATTTATCCTCAATTATACGATGATTAATTATTTGTTTATATTAATTTTTTTCTCTAATAATTTATTAATGTTTTCTTTTTAATAAATAAGATATAACATTTATTCTTTTAACAACATTAAAAGGTAGTGCGATGTTTTAGCAAGTGGATGTAAGATTTTAGCGCCTTGTTTTCTATCGATATGGCACTAAATTTTAAGTGTTATTTTAAAAAAAAATAGCGATTATTTGCTTTCTTTTATGTATAAAAGACATTAATGAAGACATATAAAAGTACGAAGAAAGTAGAAGTTAGTTATCAGGAAGCCTTGCTGTGCTCGATAGATTAATGTCTTATTGGAAGTAAATGCATCTAGCACATCTCCAAATCTTTTTTTGCTAATTTTAATCTCTTTCTAGCATTCAAAATTAAGATTTTCTTCTCATCTTTTTTAAATTCTTTATTCTAGAATAATTAAATTATACATATAACACGACGTATACATCACTTAACAGACATTAAAATTGATCAACGTATCTATAAAATGGGAATTTAATAATAAATTTAACATTTTATGCTCTTAAAATGGAGTTAATTAACTTTGAATAATTTATAAATTAAAAAAAAATATATATATATAAATTATAAGCATTTAATTATAATAACAAGATAAAATTAATTTAATAATAATCAAAATTTATTAACTAAATTTAGTTAATTAATTATTAAATGATTTTTTAAATAAAAAAAATAAATCTATAAAAGTAAATTAATTAAAATATGATATTTTGGAGTGAGACAGACAAACAAACAAACCCAAAAATTCAAAAAAGAATCTTAAATTAATAAATAATTTTTATGGTTACTTGACTGGAATAATTTTAATTTATTAAATTTTCTAAGCCTTTTTATGTAATATAATCTGCTTTAGTTCATTATATTTTGTTTGTTTTTGATTTAAAATAAATAAGAAAGATTTGTCATTCGTAAAGGAAAATAAATAAATAAAAATTATTATTATTATTAATTTGTATCACTTACCGAAAATAATTAATGAACTTTGAACCTTTTTTTAAATCTTGAAATATTAGAAAATCTTCAACGAAATTCTTCTTTAAACTCTGACCTTTTGACCTTTCACCCCATCAAAAAAAAGGCAAAAAAATTTAATTTTTTAAATTAATTTTAAATATTATTTTAAAGTTAAAAAACTTATAATTTTTTACGTAAAATTTTAAATAAAAATCGCATAAAACTTAAAAAATAATCAATTAATTCCGTGTTTATAAATCTAAAACAAAAAACACGTGACACAAACCTTCATCTGGCGAAGTTCGAAAAATGTCAACAAAGCGCCATCTATCGGCGTCTGGGAGAACTACAGGAGGAACCTTAATTTTGGAAATTTAATTAAAATTAGTGACTAAGTCAATTTCGTGACGTATTTAAGTATTTTAGATAATCCAACTACAGTCGATGCGAGTGGGATGGAAGCTAATATAAGAGGGGATGGATGGAAAATGCGTTCGTCTGTTGGTCCGCCGGTTATCTTCTGGTGTGGATGTTTTAGTTTCGGGTCTCCCGTATACCCTTATATATATATATATATATATACATATATATCCTAGCGACATCACCCTCGCGGGAGTAACCCAGTCCATCCCGGGGACAAAATCGCATTCTCCATCCCACCAATCACTCTGACACCCCGGGGTAATACATGCATCCGTAGGGACATTCATGTCTTGACTTGTGTCGATGATTTCTTTCGCTCTTTGAGCTTTATCAGTCGACGTCAGAAAATGCACCCGAGGGACCTTCTTTTTTGATTCTTTTCGTCTCTTCTATGAGCACACAAAATATCCTTATACATTTTTCTCAAATAAAACTTCTCTTACCTCTTCTTCCCCCTCTTTTAATACGTCTTAATTCTCTTCCTTTACTAAATTTCAAGTCTTGCAGTTTAAAAGTTTATTGTTTTTATTTTAAAAAAATACCCATTCTGTCAATGGTTTGGTGTTTGTTTAGGGAAATTTTACTGATTTTTTTTTATTGTTGATGATGTTTAGCGAAAAATTTAACTTTCTACAGTAAATTCTGGTTTTTTTCGGGAATTTTCCCCATATTATTTATACTATTTACGTTTTGAGGGAATTTTCCCCATATTCTTTACAATTTACGTTTTGAGGGAATTTTCCTTCCTTTCAGTGTAATATAAGTAGCTGACACTGGAGTTTTTTCTTCGTTATCTTGAAAATTCTGATCACTTTTAGGGAAATTTTTGCATATTCTTGAAATAATTATCTGAATTGTGAAAGAATTTTTCCTGTGTGTTGCTGGAATTCTGATCATTTCACCAATTTCCCCATTCTGGCATATTTAACAAGAATTTGTATGGAGTAAGGCTAATTTCCCTATCTTTTATAAATTCCTTATATAATTAATAGATATTTTTGAGAAATCTTCCTCAATTTCTTCATAAAGCTGATTATTTGAGGAATATTTTCTGTTGTATGTTACTGAGCCAAATATTTGACGAAATATCCCTATTCTACAGTAAATTCTGATGTATTTTCCCCATCGTTTAAGCTACTATTTCGTTGAAAATTGAGATTATTTGAGGAATTTTCCCCAGCTTTTGTAAATACCCTATTTTAATTTTTGAAATAATTTTTTGAATTAGATGATGATTTTTACCCTGAATTATGAAGGTCCAATGGCTGCTCGTGTAATTGTTATGAAGGAAATTTTATAACTTTTAACATTACAAATGTTAAATATCTTTTAATTGGACGGGAAAATCCCATTTTAAATCGAAACTTTCATAACAATAATCGCTCATATAATTGCAAATTAGGCAAATATGCCCATTTTTTAAATAATAATTTTAATATTTGCTAATAGAAATTCGTACTTATGATCTTAATAAACGCATTAGAGAAGAGGAGAAAGATAATAGAAGTCCATAATAACGTGAAAGTGCCAGATGCTAGAACGATGCTTTTTTTTTAAAAAAAAAAAAGAAAAAATTGTGCAATTTTCCTAAAATATCTGAGAATTCATAATTATAAACGAATAATGAAAACTAAACGATGCTTTTTCTGTACACGAAAGCGCAGGATCGCTCTCTCATCTGCCTATAAAAGTACTTCGACACTAAGCAAATTAGCCACTTTATCTAGAAAAATGGCTCATTTCTAAAAATTTTTTCGGCTATAAATTTAAAAAATGGAATTTATTCTTATAAATACATCTGTCGGAGTCCTTTACATAAGAATTTTTTCGTATAAAATCGTTTTAAAACATGAAATATGTATAGGCATCTTCCTCACTTCATTATGCTCATATTAGCGATAATATTACCAAAACACTATTTTATACAGCTACTAGACTATGTCAAATTTAATTTAGACGCTACCAGACCTATAATTATACCCGTAAAATTCTATGCTTTCTTTAATCACAGGCTATAGATCCATATTCATGATAAGTAACCTAATTCCTCGGCCCAAAAATGGGGACGAGGTAGCATATACAACGTTCCTAATCCCATAATTCGTACGGATTAAGGATTATGGATGACGAAATACATTATAGGAGAGCGTAGGAAGAGAAAATATTCCTTTAAATGCATATATTATCGGTGAATTGGGCGATTTAAACGGAATGTCGCGACAAACTGTTGATAACTTGCATCACAAAAATGACATCGAAGCTATTTTCTTTCATCTTCGACCTATCGATCATTTGAGAATCAATTTTCCTTTCGACGAATATACGCTATTTTTCAAAGGAATCACGATCGGAATCGAAGCAACAAGATTCAATACAAAATATATAACAGTTTGTTTACTTAAAATCCATTTGGATCCATGATCCATTCTGATTTTTCCACGCTGATTCTTCCCTTCAGGATGGATTCTGTTGATAAAAATGGCCGATTAAATGATGATTTTTTTTTCTTCTTTTTAAAGAAAATACGCTCTTCCAGTAATTATATCTATTTAAAAATATATGTATAAAGTTGGCATGAATCTCTAAACACGGTTTTACGCATCAGAATACGGTTATTATTATCTTCAAAGCGTTTTGTATTTTATTGAATGTATACAATAACAAACAACGGAACGGAGATATACCTTTTGTTTCCGGTCCGGAAAACTGCAATGATTTTGTATAACGGAATCCGGAAATGGCGGAAATTTCCGAGAACAGATAAGGCATTCTAACATGCAAGAAAAGACAAATTAAACGTTGAAGCATTCTCGCGTACGTAACAACCTGATCGCCATCTTATCCCCCTGCACGAGATGAGGAGGGATGCGGAAGATGATCGCCTTCTTGTTTTATGTATTAATTAATTTAAAACGTTGATATCACTAACCGATATCTCTATTCGCCCCCAACTAAGAATAATAGGGACGAGGAAGATGTCTGCTTATTTATTTATTTAATGGTTAATTAAAAATTGTGTTATCGGTACGTCATCTTTCCTTCGTCTACAAAGGATGAGGAAGAAGTTGGAGTATTTATTTGCTGATTTAATTAAAATTACGATATCACGAATATCATCTCTTCTCATCCTCATCCTGTTACGTTTACAAAGGATGAGGAAGATGCATATTTATTTATTTATTTATCGATTAAAAATTACGTTATCACGAATACAATAGTGAAGCTGGCGAGCGTGAGAGAAGGGAGAAGAAAAATTAAAGCAGGGTTTTAAATAATTGAAAAGGTTAGAATTACTGGCATTCTCGTCATCTTTGACACGTGCAGATCGCATGACGAAGAAGGGGGACGGTAAGAGGGGGAAGGAAGACGAGGGGAGAGAAAAAAGCGCGCGCGCGCTGGCGCGCTCGTCTCCGAGTGAGAGAGAGAGAGAGGTTGCTTTTTGGTTTGGCTATTGTCGCCCGCTTTGATGCGGTCTGTAAACAAGAGCGGGGGCTGCTGCTATGATTTACGATGCGTCCGCAGAACACTGGAGAGACAGCGCTAATGAGAAAGTCTTCGCAGGCTAACGAGTAAAAGAGCAAAATGTAGGCGGAGTCGGTGGCAGAGAATGTGATAGATGAGCGCTGCTGCCTCGCAACTGGATGTCTTGATGGGAGAAGGCTTATTAATTAGTTGAGCATTTCGCAGTCGACTGCTTCGTCTCATCTCAGAAGGACGGACATCTTGACATCTTTCTTTATCTTAGCTAAGCGGTGCAGCTGATGTAATGGGTTTGGAAGACAGTTGAACGGTGAACGGGTGATATGTTAATGTTGTGTGACAGCGGAGGGGGTGGACGGGCGGGGGGACGACAATATCCGCGCATCTTGTTAGGGTTAATGTCATTGGGACTGATGATGTCCCGTCTGCCACCGGTTTTTGTCGCTGACAAGAACGGGTGGGACGAAGATGTGTGTAATCATTGTTAGTCGTTGATGGTTGACTAACGAGTGTTGAAGAGCTTTACTCTTTTTTTTATTTTTTATTTTTATTTTTTGATGGAAACGTGTTGAACGTTCTCTTGTCACAAATCAATTGAAACGAATTAAATGGGAATGTTTTAATGTTTTCTTAATAAATTCTAAGAGTCTTTATTATACAAATTTCCAGTGACTTTTTCTGTTTCGCGTGTTTGTCCCGTTCGTCTCGCGACTTTTACGTGTGTCATTATTTAAAGAAAGGATTAAGTGTTTACCGGTTACCATAACGACACGATGCGTGATTTCGAATATCGTTGGCGTCACGCAAATAAACGTGTTAAAAACTGGGCGGATTGGACAACACTTTAAGAGAATATTCGGGCACGCCTCCCCTTTTACAGTTCAATGTCTATCGATTCGTCTTGTCAAACGTCATTCAACAGATCACCCACCCTTCAAAATTTCTAACATTAACGACTTTAACAAGCGTGATTAAGTTATATAATTTTATTAAGAGGATAGACGAGAGAGATAGAGAGAGAAAAGATGGTGAGCAGCAAAACTATTCTATTTAGTTAGAAATTCGGTATTTTAAAACCACTTGGAAGTGTTCGAGTGTGTTCTTTTTAAGCCATAAAAAAGTAATAAAACAGTGCTACTTCAACCTCCATTTGAAGATATCTTTAAATTTTTACTGTCTCTTTTACTATATTCTACTCAAATGTCATTCTAGCGCCTGTCAATGTGTGAACTGTATCTAAGAGATTGAAAGTGCTCCCTTTTTTCCCCCTCTCTTCGTGTTCTTCTTTGCAACTTAGGTGTCCAATTCGAGAGAAGAGCATAGTTTCTGTCACTTTTCACAGAAAAGGCGTCAATTTTTGAACAGGTTAGAGCAGTTTCTATCGAAATGTCCTCTGGCTACATGGAGAGGAGGATGGAGGAAAAAAACCTAGGTTCAGTATTTATTTATATCCTGGACGTTAACTTTGCTACAACAACTCTCTCTCTCTTTTCGATTCTATCCAATACTTGTAGCAGATTTCGATGATAGTTTTTATTTAATCCCATAAAATCTTATATAAATGAGCTTATTAATATATATATTCAAGAAATGCTTTCCGTCTATTTATAAATTTTTTAAAATGAATTTTTGGTTTATTTATAAGTAAATTTTACAAATTTAATTTTTCTAATAAATGTGGTTTATAATTTTTTTTTCCTTTTCTGTTATTGTTTACTGTCAGGATCAATTATATTATCTAAGAATAATTTCTTGGTTCGGGATCGGGTCGTTGTTTAATCCAAAACTAAGCGGTTTAGTATGGAAAGGGAAATGTTTTCTACGGGATTATCTTAATAATACCAGAGGATTTTCCCATAGAACTATCATTTTTCTATGCATTTACAATCCCTTCTATCGTTCAAAGCCATAAAACTTCCGTTCTTTCCCAGTTTTTCCGCCACATTCCACCTGATCGGACTTTCCTATTTTCGATCTAGCAAAAGGAAGTAAAGGAAAAAAAAAAAAAAAACCTTTCTCTCGGGGTCAGCGACCCTTTCTCGAAATTCCGCCATTTCCGACCGACCAGTGACGTCACGTGACACTGGACATTCCTTTCCGGAATTTCCGTTTGCCTGCAGCCCGTCGCCATAGCAACGGGATGCCCGGGATGCAGAAGCGCGCTAGAGCAGGTTTGCTCTCTAGAGGAATTCGCTTCTACCGTCTCTTCAATTTATTTGGTCGCCAGGAAGAGGCTACTACTGGTCTGGGGGGCCAGCAGGGGAGGGGGACCGCACCGCGTTCCTTTCCGGATTTATTAACGCTGTCTTGCCATAAGGATTGTCTGGTTGTTATAAGGCTGGCGTTAAACAGTTTTGTTCGCTTGCCTTCTCTCTCTCTTTCTCTCTCTCAACTCTCGCTCCCTCTCTTTATCCCCTCATCCTCTCTTCCCCTAATTGTATTTACATAAAAATAACTATCAAACTTCATAACTTGATAATTGGCATCTTATAATTCTCAATAATTCGTAACGGAGTTTAATTAACTACGTAATTAAATCCTAGTAAATTTTGACGGATTTTATAATCCAAAATTATTGCCAATTTATAATCTACAAAGAATAAGCTAATTCATATCCTTATTTAAATTAGCAGTTGTAGGGGAGAAGTTTGTTATCACGTCTACTTTCTCCTCATCTTTATATACTGATGCTTGTATGCGATGCTTCTTCACTTTTCAAATATTCTACCCTCACCAATCGATGACAACCTGTTTTGAACAAAACTTCTAACAGAAACAAAATTTAAGAAGTTGGAAATTGAAGTCGTTTCTGAAGATCGAGGACAGAAAAAAATAGGATAAAATTAATTTTACGCCACGTCATTACTACACTTACTTCACACACACACACACACACACATATATACATATATATGTATGTATATACGAACTTAGGAGAGTATAAATTTGAGATATTCAAAAAAAAAATAAATGCAGAAATGGTTTTAAAAAATAGCAAGAAACGGTACGCAAGTTTTCAACCCCCAACACAATGAAAAGAGACGAAGAAGGAAAAAAAAAGGGAAGAAGAGAAATAATTGGAATTTTTTTCCACAACCTCTCGTCATCTCAGTCGAATTTTCTAATAGATGCCACTCCTTACCACAAGAAGGGGGTGAACAGACGAAAAAGGGGGTTCATCTCTCCCGAACACCCCCAAAAAAGGGGGTTTCTCTCTCTCTCTCTCTCTCTCCCAAACACCCCCCTCTTCCAATGTCATAACCGGTCCATTTGGCAAACTGGTTGCTTGGAACATTTCTTTCGCTTTTCTTCTAATTCTCCCGCGTTTTCCGCGCAGAAGGCACGGAATTCATTCTTTTACAGACCTCTTTCCCCCTTCACTTTTTTTCTGCTCCCTTTTCCATTCCGCTAAAGGAATTTCTGGTCGGCAATTAATCAAGATTGCAGACTTAACACGCTCCGGTGGTTCTGCGGTTTCCTTACTGGGAATGGTTTTTTAGTTCCTCATCTCCCGATCTTTTCATTCTCTTTTTTTACGACTCTTCTCCTCTCACTGATTAGCTATAATGTTGTAATTTATGTCTTGCATCGTGATTGTCAAACTTATTAATGACAGCGTGAAATATGTAAGCTTCAATCTAAGTAAAGTCTAGAATTCTTAATGTAGATAACCGAATGTTTCTACATTAAGAATTCTATTATTGTCTAAATAAATCCCTTATCTTAATATTTAATCTGATTTTTTTTAGAGTTATGTCTACGGAATTTATATATATTTTTTCATAATTATTTTTTCAGTTCTTAGTCTACGAAACACTCAAGAAGAAGAACCTCCAGATCCTCAATTAATGAGGCTAGACAACATGTTAATAGCAGAAGGTGTTGCTGGACCAGAAAAAGGTGGAGGTGCGAATGCGGCTGCTAATGCCTCTGCGGCAGCATCGGGTGGTCCTGGTCAACCAGAAAATACTATCGAACATTCGGACTATAGGGCTAAATTGGCACAAATCAGACAGATTTATCACCAAGAATTGGAAAAATACGAACAGGTAAGTAATATAAAGTGCGTGATAAAAGTTTAAATTGTTAAGTTTTAAGATATATCTAAAGAATTGAATCGAAAAATATGGATAATTAAGTGTTATAATTTGAAAAAATTCAACTATTAAATTTGCATCCTCGGGCTAGAGCAATAACAAACTAATTTTGAAATAAATCGATTTTTAAATCTAAATTTTTAGCGAGTTTCGTGATAAATTAATCAGAAAAAGTAGGAATATCTCCGTAAAGAACTTAAAAGGAAGCCAAACTTTTCATTAATAAAGAACTTTTTATCGCTCTTGCCTTAGATAATGCTTAATTTCAGATACAAAAATTCTGTTGACAGTGATTTAAAATAATGTTTAAGACCCGAATTAACGCAAATTAGACATTAAAAAAAGAAATAGGACTGTTAGATAAACTAAAAGTGACCTAACTTAACATCATTTTCGTCATTCATGAGATTACAAGAACACTTAAAGTTTTCTGCAGTAGTTTGATCGAAAAAGTAAAACTTTAAACTAATTATATAAGATTTAATTTGGTAAAAGCCTGATGTATCATCAACAATCATAAGAAACATAAATTGAAAAGAACGAATCCCAATTATCATCAGCATCTTCAGCATCTGCGAAATGTCTTTGTTTATTATTCGCAATCTTCAACTCATCGAATCGAAGCAACAACAGTCGAGAATTAGATAGAAAATACCATTAATCATTAGGATAAATTTTAAAAAATAATAATAATTTGAACGCCTAAAATGGCCTCCAAAACTTATGTATCAACGGCTATCCAGCAATGACCAGTTCCCTGTATCCAAGAGGGAAGAGTTGTTAATAGAGAGACCTCTGACAACTGAAGGTCAATCATATCAGCGACCCCCGGTGTCCTGAGCTGTTAGTTAGTCTGTTAATCCTTCTCTTCCGACATCAACGCCTATAAATTTCCCGCACAACAACCTGCTGTTACCACGTCCTTGATGGACGATCTAATTCGATATGGTGAGACTTACACACAGCTAGCACCAGATATGGATTAAGATGAAGTAGAATCTTTGTAATTTGACTTCGAGATTTTTTCTTTTTTACTCTTTTTTTCAATTTTTTCTATATTTATTCCCTTTCATTCGGTCACTGTTAATAGCGCGTAAACTGGATAGAAGCGATTATTGAAACCCTTCTTTAAAAAAAAAATAATAATAATAATGTTTTGCCTTTTAGCCACGTGACTAATGATCTGACAGGCGGAACTTTGCTAAGAAAAACTCCTTTGCTTAGCTTCGAGACGATAAGTTTTTAATTATGTCATCGTTTTATTGTTAATGCCCATTGCCCCGTGCGATGGGTAACAACAGTTACACGATAATAACGAAAAGTTCACGGATGGTGAAGATGCTGATGACAATAGGAGAACCGTTCCGATAAAGGGTCTCGAAGAAGTCTTGCCCTCTCCCTGGGTGTCCTTAATAGTTTTCGATTCTGTAGTAGAAGAATGTCTTTAAAAACTCTTTTGTTTGCCACAAAGTCGATGATTGATACCACTATTTTAATACGCCGCACCCCTATAAATGTATCGCGAGACCCATTGCAAAGGGTAGGAGCTGATTTATCTTAAATCGTTTTGCTTAATTTGCAATTTTTCTGTTTGATATAAGCTCGTTTCTATAATTCCACGAGTTAGAAAAGCATCTGTTGATATTAGGATATACTGCAGCACGATTTTACAAGCATAAACCATCTATAATTAAGCAGTGTGATGCGGACCTTTTTCTTTCTTTCTTTCTCATCCATCAAGCATTTTGGAGCATGGGAACCTCACGAATGGCGGGTAAGTAAAACGTGACCTTTGTCTCGACCTCAGTTTGACTGGCGTTCATAGACTAGGCCTATATGGGGAGGGAGAAAATCCGGGAGGGGACCGTGTACCTCCTACCATCGTCGGGTCAACAGTGGTTGACCTCGTAGTTGCGTTGCTCTAGAGCAGATAAATTCGTGGTTCCTCCTGCTATTTCAATGTTTAATATGAAAGATTGTCCCATTTTTTAAATATATATAGATATATATTTTCCTTACTTCTCTAGTAGATATACGTGCTTCAAATCAGGAGCTTAGTCATCATTCCTCTCCCAATTTTGTCCATCATGAATATATATTTATGTATTGGAAACGCTCTAATTAGCACAGAAATTCCGAACAGATCAATATTTGCAGAGTTCTTTCTTGTAAAAAAATTGTTATAATGAGAACCTCAGGGCTATTGTAGCCTATAGGCTATTATATTTCATCAATATGACAATTGCATGCTCTTTTTTTCACTCCTCTAACAAAAGAGAACATTGCAAATTGTTATTTTCTTTAACGAGATTGGAAAGATTTAAATTGGAATCTATAAAGATTGGCTAAGATTTAAAAGAAAAAAAAATAAAATAAAATTGATCGACACGTTTCGAACTAAAACACGATTAGTAGGAGGAAAAAGAAATTCAAAAAAAGTCAATTAAAAAAAATCACTCCAGAAAACATATTTAAAAGTGGCTCATATCGTGCCCAATTTTTTGATTTTTTTTGAATCTCTAAAAAGTCAAATTCTTGTATGTACCGTACGTGAAATTTTGCTAAGACATCAATTCTGCTCTTCATCTCCTGCGACAGAATTGACAAATGTGATGATAAGCACTCCTTATACGAGTCTAAAATAGGCCTAGTTGAATGATTGAATGCTTTCCATGCATATATACATCACTAGACCAGCAGCTGCACAATAAATGAATGAATGTGATCAAAGCAAAAGTGGGTGGAGATGAAGCCGAGTCCACGCCCTGCCACATCAACCACTCTCTTTCAGATAAGGAGTGACTTTTCTGATGCCAAGCTAATATTGGAGAATTGACTGGGTGCCTCTTGTCCACATTAGGTACCTGAAAATAGATGGTAGTTTGGGGCGTGGGTCACTATTTCCTTTTTTTTTTCCTCTTCTCCCATTCTCCCTTGGGATGTTTTTGTATTAGTTCTATCTAGAGGTTATTATGTAGTTATCCTCTCGAATATAGTCCAGGTACGATCATGTAGAAAATTGGCATGACGTGCCTCCGGTTGCTTACAACAAAATCTACTCGAGCTTAGATTAACCCATTGCATCAATGTAACTACCCTCCGGCTAAATTAGAAGTGGTATATCTTTACTAATAAAATTTTGATGCCTAAATTAGTTAATGAAATTGCGAAGTTTTTTGATAAAATATAAGATTTTTTTAAAGAAAAATCGGTGTCAAATCGGGATTTATCTTCGAAATGGCGACCGAAAGACGTTATTTTGAAAGTCTCCAACACAAGAGAGAGAGTTTGGAAATCTAAAGAAAGATGGTTCAATGTATAAATGGTAGTACTTCGACCCCATCTTGGAAATGGATCTGGGAGGATTTGGTGGCATACACCGGACTTAGGGGGCCAAGGGGAAAACGCTCGTCCATCGGGACAGTTTGACAGCTTGTCAGCCCCCATTGGTTGGTAGCCCCTCCCGCTTTCACATCAGTGGTATTAGATGAACGGTAGCACCGCAGATGCTACCCACATCCGTGCGGTCAAAGAGATTTCAAAAGTACAGTTTGATCTCTCTAAATTTTTCACCGGACTCTTCCCCCTTATATCAATGAAACCAGTAGACGAAATAGGCTAAGAAATCCGGACTTGCCAGAAAGGGGAACGCTGGAAATGACCCCTCACGTGGTTAGAACGGTGGAAAAATATATCTACGAGCAGCAAAGAGGGGGTTGAAAAATGGTAGTCTAAAATCCCCATCTTCATTTCTATAGGCAACCGCATAACGTCGATGTTAACGTCATTTCGGATGATCACTTAATCATTCAGGTAACCATTCCCGTTCTTTTTTTTCGTAAATACCGCAGAAAGTTATCGATGATGAAGGACTCGAAGGATTCGTCTAGGATCTACCGTTGTTTATATATTATCCTTAACTCTAGAGACGAATTTTTCACTTCTAAATCCACCCAAGAATAGAGATGGGAACATAGATTTTTACCTATCGATTTAATAAATAACTCTTACCAGTACACTCTTAAAAATATATCTAAATTAGCCATTTTTTAACATAATTTACAACCTTACTACGAAATAAATACGCCGAATTATCAATTATTCGAAGAAATTCAAATCCACTTCTTACAGAATCAACTTAGTTCAACTCATCTCGCTTGGAAATTGCGTATGACATACTCTAATCATATTCTTGTTTTACATCCTTATAACTCGGACGGATACCTCCCACCATCATCCCAAAGCCGTCAAATTCATTAAAAACCACTGTCCTGGTTCGCAGACCGTAGTAATCATAAGTCTACACAATGCAGTCCCTGTGGTGCTATCAATCTTACCTCCCAGTTAATGTCATTATCCAACCACTAGCTACTTCCAATGGCCAAAGCCTGAATATTTCATATCAGATTTTACGAGTAAAAATCGAAACCTTATTACCACACTGGATCTACTCTTCTCTCGCCTTGTTTTACTTCCCCCCCTCTTCTTTGCCTCCCTATTCACCGTCTCAGTCCCAAATCAGATTACTCTTTGCGTCTAGTCCCAGAGGTGGAATGCGGGTTGAAAATATCATCTGCTTATTAGCTAGGACAGGATAGGATAAGTTTCTTTAACGTCATCTACTACCTTCTTATCCTCCTGTGGTTTAACGTGGATACGTGGATTCGTGAGAAGAAACCCTTCTACCGTGTTTGTTGGTTGACTAAAATTTTTAAATGGTTTTAAAATTCATTCCTTGTTTTTAAAAAGTTTACAAGGCTTTTGTAAATGTGTAGAAAATTTACTTGCCTTTTTTCCACTATTAAATATAGAATTTTAACCGTTTTCAAATGAATAAATTAACAATTTTTTCTCAATTGTATTAGTGTTTTTTGTTAATTTTACGTGTTTATACAAGGCATTTTGACTTCTTTTCCCTCCTCTCTTGATAGTCAAATAGTACTGTACATTATCTACTACTGAAATCTTTTTTTAGTAATAAATAAAATTATCCGCTACTGGAGTCCATTTTGTATTCTTACTTTCTCTGCGACTTTAATTATTATTAAGGTTGCGTGCAACTGAATCCCTTAAAGTCATAGCAATAAGTAATGTTGTTTGTTACTAATGCCACTTTTCTTAGTAGTAAATAAGTACTAATATAATCCTCTGTGTTTTAGTAGTAAATAGTTATATAATATTCATTTCTGATGTTTGTTCCAACTTTCTTATTAGTAAAACTTCAAAAAATTCAGTTTTTAGGAGGCCTAGTGATATTAACTCTCTTTTTTAGTGACTAATTTTATCAAACTCCCTTTTTTTAATATTAAATCCTTTATTTTTCTAATAAAAAATGTATTTTAAATATCGATAACTGAATAAATTTCGATATTAAACAAAATTCTTTCGATTTTAATGATAAATTAGCACGTTTAATGTCAATTTAACTAATGGGAGCTTCAGTTTAAAACAAGTTTTTACCAGAACTTAAGCGCTTATTCTTACTGAGGACTCGAAATTCAACAAGTCGAGCATTTTGTAAGGCGCAGGAAATAATCTATAAATAGTAAACAAACAGAAAATTAAAGTATAACTTGATTTATATATCATAAATGAATAAAAGACTGAAGTAATCCATTGGAAATATGTTGAATTGTTTGGTGGAGGGTGTTGATGCAAATAGTTGAATCAACAAAATAGATGGAGTGGTGTCATTGCGGAATGGATCCTAAACTTGTTTCTCGTTCTTACAAACAAGATGGGACTAGTGAAAAATTGTTGTCTGAGGTCATTAAATGTAAGTTCGTGACCCGATACAGTCCCGGACAAAAGATTGTTTCCTTTCCAAAGAAATAAATTAAGAATGAAGAGATATGTCAGGTTATATTTTTGAAACTTAATTCAATTCAAAATAAATTTATGTGCATCCTGTTTATAATTTAATTGTTTTTAAGTTAGTATCAAACCAAGTCCTACATATATATATAGTTAAAGGGTGCGTGTCATATATATATGTAGTTGTTTTTCTTTTTCTTTTTTTGTGAGTGACTTTTATACACGACGAAAAGAAGTTTGGTTTACAAATCTGAAGAGAGAGATAATAATTTAGATGCTGAGATTTTTTTCTAGAATTACTAAATTTGAAGCGTGCTAGCATCACAACAATAGAAACACGTTCGGAATTACCAAAAAGTAGAAGCGAATGAAAGAAGACATAGAGGCATCTGTACATTGTCAGACACGCTCTTATTTCGTGTTAGGCCCTATCCTTTGGCGATTTGGAATGCAGTTAATGCCATCAATACCATAAAGATAAATTTTCTTTCTATTCTAAACTTAGCATTAGCTAAAAATTCTCGGAGCATCAAACGACATACTGCCAACAAGGAATACACAGAATTTTAATCTTCTGTGCTTGTCACAACATTCGACTCATAGCTCCGGGGCACGTGTTTCTAGCACGAGTAGCATGTAAATGGAATCCGAGCTTCAAACCAACTCCCCGATTCTACTGTTCAACATACAGACCTCCATGCGGGCGCCATTTTTTACTATTTTCAATAGTAATCCTTTTCCAAAAAAAATCAAAAATCTACGGGTTACATACCAGCAGAATTTCGATAATGGAGGAATATTTTTTCTTAAATTTGTTACATAAACACTCCTCTTGAGTGTTAATATTTTGAAAAAAATACCCCTAGCTTATGGAAAATTATGAAGTTTAAAGATTCTTAGCCAGCAAATGCGAAAATTTTCATAGGGGCGAATTAATTTTTTGCATAAAATAAAGTCTAGGGATGTAACTCGCGTGGTAGATACGTGATGTAAACTTTAAAAGCTGGCCTAGAAATCAGGTTTCCAATTGCAACCCTTTTATCGACTTTGCAAACTATAGTTCCAATCCCTTTTTATAATCCGGCTCGATCAGGCCGTAAAATCCGAAACACATATCTTGACCCTTGACCCTTCATAAGTTGAAACTAAGCCGCGCACCAAACGCCAAGAATGACGTAATTAATGACAGAAGGAGCGCGATAAGGACGCCCCTCGACGACGTCTGCCGCTAACACCGACACCGCTAATTACAAAGCCGTCGGTTCATCCATCAAGCGGAAGTCGACCGCATCTATACCATTTCCGGTCACCTACAGCCAATTCGGACATTTAAAAAATCCACCGTTTTTAGTAAGAAAAGCTTTTCCCTGCAACTAATTCCCAACTAACGAGTAGGCTGCTCTCTATCCATTGTCACCAGAAGGCGAAGGAGAAAAGCTGTAGATAGAAAGAGACAGACGGGGGATGGAAAACATTGGGGGCCTCATAAATCTGTCAGGCCGAGGCTTTTACGACGACATAGTCAGGCTGTACCTAACAAATAGTCCTCGGCCAACTGCGGGTTTGCGGATTGTCAGCGTTAAAATCATAAAACCGTCTTAAAGGTCGGTTTATGTTACTTTAATGGTACTGCAGCCTAGTTCTTACTTATCGGTTCGACAGATTTCACTAGTGTAAATTCCTATATTTTCTCCAACAACGAAAATCTTGGTAAAGGCCTCCTCCTTTACTCTATTCTACAAAGCTACACGTCGGTAAGTTCTTTCACAGAACTAAACTCGGACTTCTCGTTACTTACGGATTTTCTTGATCTTTTCCTAAATCTAATTGATAATATCTTTTGTTTAAAATATAAAAAACATTATCAAAAACATATTTAAATAGTTTTTACAGGTAATAATTAAGTAGAATTTTTATAATATAATAGTCATTAGCTGGGATGTAAACATCGTTACCGTTGGTCAGTAAATTGATAAAACATGGGTTTTTCTAACTTTATATAAAATTAAAATTTAATAAATTTCTTGGATATTTATAGATTTTTCTTTTAAAATTATCTTCTAGGCTTGTAACGAATTTACAACACATGTAATGAATTTATTACGGGAGCAGAGTCGGACGAGACCGATAACACCGAAAGAAATCGAGAGAATGGTACAAATTATTCATAAAAAATTCAACTCCATCCAAGTCCAATTAAAACAAAGTACATGTGAAGCAGTCATGATATTAAGATCGAGGTTTTTGGATGCAAGGTAAGCAAAAATCTTAAACTCGTTCATATGATACATAACACGCTTTAGTGATGTATCTAATCAAAGAAAAATAGAGAAAAAATAACTAAAAAAATGTATAATTTAATTTTTGTATTTGTTTTCAACTAAAAACTAATAAATCGAATAACACTAATGTATTAATGTCGAAAATTGGATGTTTTTTTAAGCTCCTTTCCTTATTAAAAAAAAAGAAGAAGAACCTTGAACTGTTTGCTTCCAAATTAAAAGCTACTTCTAGTCGTAGTTTGAATAATTTTTTTATATATATATAATTATTTTTTTGCTTAATTTTACTCGAAAAATTATCAATCAGTGTTCCTAATTAATGGCAGCAAATTAATCTTAGCTTGTACAAAAATTAATTAGCTGAAGATCCATCTAAGAATTTTAATTCTATCAGGTTGTAAATTAAAGTTTGACTTTTCTAATATTGTCTCTCGTTAAAGAAGAGAGTGAAAGAGGGGGGAATACAAAAATAAAACTTAACGGAAAAATATTTTTCTTTAAAATAAACGATTTTACAACCTTCTGTCTCTCCCTTCTTCTATCGAATTTTTTTTTTTTTTTATAATAATTACTTATAGGAGGAAGATGATGTTTATCTTTAACAATTTCTGTAGCTTTAACACTTCATTTAAGGGCATAAATTTTGTAAAAATTCCCTACCGAATTTTTTAGTGTATATATCAATAGGAACCAACGGGGGTGAATTCTGTAACTAAAATGAACCTATCGGTGTAGGAAAGTTTAGGCCCACCCAAGTCGACAAAGGACCAGAAGCCAATGACTCATGCCATCTGTGCCAAACCTAGTAGACGAGCGGACCACCCCTGTAACGCTGACAGATGACAAATACCATCAAATTGCACGTCTCCGTAAGCGGGACAGAAAGGGAAAATGGTTGTAAGTACAGGTGACGAGACATGGCGCTGATTAGGCTTTAAGACGTGACCCTAACTACGATAATAAGTAGCTGTTTGTGCTGCACTCCAACCGATTATCGCAATCATGTTGTTGCCTCTTTCATGATATATGATCTAACAACTTCACAAACATAAAAGAGCTCGGTTGTTGAGTTGTTCCAAACATTTATTAATTTCCCAAACTTGGCCTTTTGCCTTACCGTTTTGAATTATAACTATTAAATTTTGTTAAAATTATAATTAATTATCAGTAACGTTGAATATATATATTTTTTCTTATTATATATACATTCCAAATTTAAATTCACACATGACCATGTATATCTAATTACAAGAATACTTTATAAAATTTAATTTTTTTTAACTCTAAAATCACTAGAGAAAAAGATATTTAAAAAAAAATTTCAATTTTCGACTTAAAAATTTCAGCGAAAGTTGAATTTTTTTTTAACAGAAAAATCTGAATTTAGATTTTTAAACTAGAAAACTAAATATTCCTTTTACTTTCTCCTTACAAACTTTAAATTTCTTTAAAATTTCACATTTAATTACAATGTTTCGGATGTCGGGTTTATAAATCCGTTTACCTAGTCCATCATTTCGATATAACAACTAATCTTGGATTACATTTTACACCTGAGCATGGTTACCATACTAAAGCATTATATACCCTAAGGACGGGGATTTGTTGCCATGAGAGCAGCTACAGAATCGTAGCCACTCACTTGCTGCAGTTGTTAAACGATTCAGGGGATTTATAAGGTTTCTCTCACTAATACCTCACTCGGAATATCTGAAAACAACCCCCTCACTTCCAAAACGCAAATTTTCCAACTTTTTTTTAAATAAATATATATATATATGTGTGTGTGTGTGTGTTTGTTTATATATATAAATTTATATCTGCCAGGTTGTCTTTCCATCTTTTTATATAATCAATTTATTTAAGAAAAAAAAAAAAAAGATATTTTTCTTCTTAAGTTCTTCAGATACGGTAACAAAAATTCTGAAAAAATATTCTCTACTTAATTGCAGAAACATTTGGATCAAGTATTACATTGAAGAGGATTCGTGAGTGATTCTATATAAAACTATTTACCAAATTAAAACCATAGTTAAAGATGTAAAGCCTTATATCATCTATGGTACACGAAGAGAAGCTGTTTTAAAATCCCGATTTCTTTAAAAAAAATAATAATAATAATATTCACTCAAAAATCTGCAACAAACAAACTGCACTTCTAGAAAAGACATTTCGTCCAAAAATAAACTGAATGGAAAAATGCCACAGGTATAATTTATCAAGATAGACACTCAGGTAATCAAGGACTGAAGACAAAAGAACCGTTGGATATGTGTATAGAATAACCATCCAAAAAATAAGTGTATGGAAGAAGAAGAAGAATAAGAAGAAGTGGAAAAGGAGGAAGAAGATTAAAAAAAAAACACAAAAAGAAAATTATGTATAAAGAAGACAAATGTGGTTTCTGAGTGGCATTTTCTCCCCCTCCCGAAAATTTTTTGCCATTTCGTCTTAACACCACCAAAGCCAAAGGTTCAAGTGGTTATTATTGTACAAGCTCATCTACATAGAACATTGTACAGAATTGTATTCTGGATGTGTGTCAATTATCTTTGACTTGTTTATCATCAAAAGTTAGCCCCCCTCTATTATAGATGTCACAGTGTTTGCTAAATAGTGCACCAACCATCAACATGATTAAAAAAAAAAAAACTTAAGAATAATAATAATAATATGAACTGTACGTTGATTTCTTTTTAATTTCTAATTTCTTTCTATAAATAAATTAGAAATTAGACTGTTTTGTCGCACATTTAGCACTGCCTAGAAGCGAGAAAAAAAGTTAATAAAAAAATACGAAAATTATAAAAAAAAATTCAAGAACTGTCCGAAAGACGAGAATAATTTTTGTAAATATTTGAAATTTTATTAATAGGCAATTTTTGGAAACAGAAAATGGATATTTGTTTCAAATTATTTTTCTTTTTTTTTCTGTTTCTGTTTCATTTATGTGTCTATATATAGCTATTGGAGTGAATTTTTAATTTTAATCCGACACAAATAAAAACATCTGTTACAAAAAAATTTACATATCTGTAACTTTGTTGAGTGTTTATTCTAGAAAAAAAAAACAAGACTTATTTTATCAAAGATATTTTTACTCTTTATTCTTCAAGGTAAGAAAAAGAACAATTGCTTATTAAAGGTTCCTCTCTATCCCTTGTTTTTTTTAATCTAAGAAATGTTGCTTTAAAGATAATTTTAACAAAGAAGAATTCTGTAATTGGTCCCACGGATAAAATCCCAGTTGAGATTTACAACCATTCAGACATTTTCTATAATAAATGACGAGCTTGGAAGATTTTGATTTTATTCTTTTCTATAGGAATTTATTCTTTCGGGATTTATACAATTGAAATAACAAGCTTCTTATAAACCAAATAGTTTTATTCAGTTAATAAATATTGAAATAAGAATTTTAAAAAATAATAATAAAAATAAATAAAAGCTCTTATCTTTTTTGAAGGATTACGCTCGAAGAAAATAACGAGAATTTTTACATTCGATTTTTTGAAATATTCGATACAAACTGCTGGAAATTATTAATTTAAAACGATATTTACATAAATGAGAATTTAATTAAAATATTAGTTAACTCGATTTAAATTAAATTAACTAACTCGATTATGATATTTAATTAGTTACCAATGATTAACCTTCAGTTTAACTCGGAGTTGATACTGAGTTAGTGTATAGTTAATCTGGAATTAACCTACGGTTAAGCTCAATTTAGCTTATAGTTAACGTCGAATTAAACTGTAATTAAAAATGGAGTTAATCTACAGTTAATGTTGAGTTAACTTAAAGTAAGTTAACGCTAAATTATGCATACAACATTTTAAAAATTGAGTCAATTATTGTATTGTAGCTTAATTAAAACGTAAGGGATTCGATTTAAAAAGCCAATTGTTTTATATTAATTTTTTAAAAAATTAAATTAGTTAAAGGACAAGTCATTCTATCAGAAAGTGAAAAGGTTATTTTATCAAGCGTTTTTTTTTACTTATTTAATTCTATAAGAATTGGCTGAATATAACTCGGAATCGAATTTTTGGAAGAGGGAAAAAAAAGAAAAAAAAAACAGGAGAAATTGGTGCATGGACCATCGCCCCTCTATTAGCCGATCCAAGCAATGGTGCTGTTATTAGGTCGATTGTTCCTGCACAGAATATTCTTTGGGAATCGAACCCGAAGCGAACCATTCCAGTCAGGATTCGATAAGGACAAAGCTGCTGTTACGCTTCAATGATTTCAACAATATTGTTCGGTTAGCCGTTCACAGATTAGGTACGAGTAGAATTTACTTCACTTTAGACGATCGAAGCATAAGAGAAGAGAAGCAAAGAACTAAAAATAAAAAAAAGAACCGTTTAGTTTCAACATGGAGATATATATTTAGGAAAATAATTCTTTTTCTCTTTCCTTCCTCCTCCTCCTCCTCTTCCTTTGATACAAATCCAATAATATCCAGTTATATAAATAATAAATTTTTCGAATTGAAAATATCCAGAAAAAAAATTAATTTAAATATATAAAAAACAAGAAACTAAAGTAGCAATAATTTTATAGAAGAGTAAATTTTAGTGAAATAATAATAATAATAATTGATTGAGTTTTGATTAATCTTCTTGAAGGTTTTTCATATTAAAAAGGATCGTCTTAAGAATCGATCTTTAGTTATTAGTCATCCATAAAAAGCAATCCGATCCACATTTAAAATTTAAACCGGAGCAATCAGAAAATGAAATCAATAAGAAGATTAATAGCTACTTTCCTCATATTTCAAGGACAAAAAAGTCATTTTCATTTCTAAAATTTAAAAAAAAAGTTTCCATAGTTACAAATTCACCCTCACTCTTCAAACTTCATTCTCTTTACTCTATCAATTGATAATTATATCTATTTTTAATGTTTTAATACAATAATTATAACTAAATTGTGCTGCTATAATAACAAAATTTAAAAAAAAAATTTTTTTAATTTACTCATTTCCTTTATGAAATTTACTAACTACTATAATAATAATAATAAGTTAGAAGTGGATTTAATTTGTTACTTTCCCTTCATTATCGCCTGCTACTATGGTAACAAAACATAAATGAATTTAAATTAATTGATTTTTCTTCTTTCCTTGAAAAATATCGTTACACTCTTTATGATATAGCAACAAAATATAAACCGTTTGATTTAATTTACTAGTTTTGTTTATGGATAATATCTGGACTGTTACTACAGTAATAAATTACAAATGGATTTAATTCATTAGTTTCTTTTAATGTTAGTCTTGCAATTTGCTATTGCAGTAATAAAATATATACAGGTTTAAATTAATTTAGGTATGTGTTATTTTCTTGAAAAATGCTATTAATGCTTACTACTATAACAACAGTACATACTCTATTGATTATACGCTAATACTGGGGTATAATATATTAAAAAAACTGTTAGTTTCCTTTAGAATTAGTTCTATTTTCTACTGTTGTAGTAACAAAGTACAGATGAATTTAATTTACTTTGCTAACATTAACCACGCTGCTGCTGCTGCTGCTGCTACTACTACTACAGCAATAAAATATATGCATTTTTATATTTAATTACATAAAAAATTAATTTAGCATGTATTAAAAATCTTCATAATTTAAATAAATTACCACAACTTTTAAATATATTTAAATATACAAACTAGATACTAACTTAGTAACATAATCACGTAATTTATCGAAATTAAAAGCAAAAAAAAAAATATATTATTTTGTAACATTTGTATTAGTGTTTACTTTTATGACATAGTTTCAAAATGTTAATGCCGGATTTTTAGGGGTGGGTACTACCTGGCGAAAGGTCAGGAGGTCACCAATGAGAGGTGGAGTCATACCAAACACGTGCCCTTTCGCGCCGCCCTCTTCTGGTTTGGAACAGTTCAACGACACTTCAAACGGGGGGTGAGGTAAGAGAGCTTACGTTTGCTGTTACGTATAGAAACAACCATTAAACATTGTTCTAACAACATATAAATTCGAATAATTCAAATCAGCGTTAATCTAAAATTAATTCAAAGCAAAATATGAATGATCAGCGTTATAATAATATTCGTAAAAGGTGGAAAAGAATTCGTTGAAGGCAGCGAAGAAGTGAAGAAGGGAGCAGAAAAACTAGATTTAAAATAAATAAATAAAAGTCCAAAGGCCTTCTATTATGTAAACAACTTATTTGTGAAGTAATAACGTATGCATGGATTCATTTTCTTTTCTGAAAAAGGATATTTTTGAATAACTTATTTTTCCACTAGAAACATCGTCAATAATATAGATAGACGAAAATGTAATTTTAAATAAGTTATTTTTTTAAATATACAGTATCTATACATGTAAATATACATATTAATATAAATATACATATCAAAAAAAACATTGAAAACACTTGTTTTTAAACGTAAACAACTTTCTCTTGACAAATAATTCTTTCAACAAAAGTTAAAACATCTTCCATCTTAACGCTCAATAAATAATATTTTTCTATACACTCCTAAAAGAAGGAGAAAATATTCTTATTTATATATACACAGAGTATACATACGAGCAAAACTGATTTTTAAAATATTCTATTAATTTAATATTTATAATAAAAATAAAACTAAAATAAAAAAAAATAGTAGCGTGAGGAGAATTCTTGCATTCTTGGTCACAGTTCACATATCTTGGACGACACAGACTGTGATGAACATCTAGTGAACTGCAGCATTTTCCAGATCTTTGATTTTGAAATTCGGACATCCGTGTTGTTTCACACAGCTTCCTCCAAGTTTTAATTTTCCACATGACTAACTCGGAGATGTGGGGACCAACAAATCTATTGGGACTTACTGGATTAAGCAGACTTCGTCCATCTTTCAGAATTCTAAAACAATGTTTTCTATTACATATTTTCAAATTTTTATATTATTATTAAAGTAAAAATCATACAAAGAATCGAAAAAAAATATTATATAAGTATATATTAAATTACTATATTAAAAGAAAAATTAATTTACTTTCAATTAATTGATTTTATAATTAAATTAAATTAATAACATTTGAAAGAGAAGTTTAAAAAAAAAGCAAAGAAAATGTTCCTGATTTTAATGTCAATTTTACTTAATTATAAATTAATACTAATTTAGTTTTAATATTTTTATAATTAATAAATTTTAAATTAAATTTTAAAGAATTTTTTTTAATTAAAATAATTTTTCAGCTGATTAAATAAGCCAATTACTAATTTTTTTTAATTTCTATTTCTTAAATTACAATATTTTTAATATATTAAAAAAACTTTTAAATAAGAAGGGGAAAAATAAATATATTCTCGTGTATTTCTTAAATTTAATTAACTGTAAATATAAATACGAGAAAATTAGTTAAATTAGTGAGTTAAATGTAATTAAATTGCATTAAATAAGATTAAATAAAATAAAGTTTAATTAACAAATGCTTATACAAACTAATTATTAAATTTAAATAATTATATAAAAGTCAAATTACTATTTATATATTTTTTTTTATTATCAAAGATAATTTTATTAAATAAAATTTACAAAAAAAATATATAGCTTCGAAATAGTGCAGATTAATATTAATCATTTTATTTTAATTAATTTTTTCAGATAATAATTTATTCAATTATTTTTTTTCAATAATAAATTAGGTAAATATTTTTTTTATATTTAAATATTTTTCTTATTAAAAAAAAAAGTACTTAAAATTGATTTCTTAACATAAAAAAACTTGAGAAAAA